>NC_143440.1:60979857-61158977 GCF_987193195.1 Phasianus colchicus
TTATGGGAACTTTGAGATCACAGCCTGAAGCAGTGACGGAGCACCTGGTGAGGGGTGTAGCCCTGCAAGCACAGGTGGATGCAGTGCACCTGTGGGACCAGATGGGGCTGAGCCTGGCTCCACCCCTCCCTCACCTCATTTAAGGGCTGGCAGCCCCAAAGGCAGGGTTTCTTCCTGGAGACTGCCTCCTGTGGATTGTTGGGTGAGCTCTGGTTCTTGGAAGGAGGTGTTTCTTTATTGCAGGGCTTTGGTCTCTGCCTTTCTAAGGGGGTCCTAAGCTGGGTCAGCTACTGAAGGAGCTATCTCTGCTATGCCTGTCCTTATGATGCCCTTCAATTGTTCTCTGACGGGAATGAAGGGGTTATCTCCCTTTCTCTGAACTGGTAATGGAGGGACTGATGTTTGTTCCGTTCGTTTGCTCTTGTCTCGTTTCTGGAATGCTTCAATCGCCCCAAGGTAATGCTGGTTGGCTGACTGAGCATTGCAAATCTGGAAATGCCTGGAGCTAATGTGCTTTTCCGTAAAGGGATTCTGTGTTCTCCAGATCTTCTTTGCAGCTCTTTTTAAGTTGAATATCTTCCCGTGAAGTCTCTGTTCCCTCTTTCGTGATTCTCCTTGCATGATCTCCAACCTGAGACTCCAAACTTGGTTTCTCTGCTACCACGTTGCCCCAACTCTTTTTATGGCACATTCCCTCTGTGTCCTTGTGTCCTGTTTGTGTCTTGGAGTCCTCCCTGTGTCTTCTGCCCATGTCCCCTCTGTGTCTCCTGTGCCACGTATTAATTTCACCCATGCTGAGTATTGTTTAAGGGCACGTATTTAAATTATGCTCCGTGTCTCTTTGGATCCTGTTCTGTTTTGCAGCTCGATGGGGTTTAAGGGTTCCTGGGGCTCTTCTAGTTAGTGGTTTAAGCACTGTGAAATCTGTGGAGCAGATAATAGAACACCACGAATCCCTTGTATGCAGGTGGGTTTTGTGATGGCTGTGGGACACTCACTTAGAGATGGAATGGGGGTCACAAGGGGCTCGCCTTGCTCCCTGGGGTTTATTCTTCCAGCCCAATAAGCTACGTGGCTGGTGATAGAGTGTGGTGCATGTATCAGGCTGGGACCTGAGCTTAAGAAAACCCCCAGCCCCAGTGGCCGTTTTCTTCATCCTAGCTTAGTGTAATACAGTCTCCACTACTTGAGCATACTGAACACAAGTATTCTGTTCCTGTTTTGTCTGGTTCTCTCCTAGACCTCCCTTACAGATTTGTCAGTAGTAACAGATGTCAGGGCATAGTTCTCAGGGCATGTTGTGGCCGACCACCCCAGGGTCCTAGGGTTCTTATAAATATGTGCGCTCGATCCTGCTGGTGATGTCACTGACGAAGATATCGAAGAGTCTCAGTCCCAGCATGGACCCCTTTGGGACACCACTCATCAGC
Organism: Phasianus colchicus; assembly: GCF_987193195.1. NCBI lineage: Eukaryota > Metazoa > Chordata > Aves > Galliformes > Phasianidae > Phasianus > Phasianus colchicus. The sequence goes on from NC_143440.1 coordinate 60,981,288, forward strand.
AGTCGCCATCCAGACATGGAGCCATTGACCGCTGCTCTCTGGACTCCCTCCTGCAGCCGGGTCTTTGTCCATTGAACAGTCCACCCATCGAATCCGTGTCCTTCCGATTTGGAAAAAAGGATGTTGCGGGGTATTGTGTCAAAGGCCTTACTGAAGTCCTGGTAGATGATATCAGTGGCTCATCGCTTGTCTATTGATGTCTAGGGACACCATCACAGACAGCCAATGGATTAGTCAAGCAGGATTTACCCTTGGTGAAGCCGTGCTGGTTCTCCTGTGTCACCTCCCTGACATGTGTGTGCCTTAGCGCGACTTCCACGAGGATCTACTCTGTGCTCTTTCCCAGCACGGAGGTGAGACTGTTATGTTGGTAGTTCCCAGGATCGTTCTTTCTTCCCTTCTTAAAAATGGTTGGTGCTGCCTTTTCTCCATTCACCGGGGACTTCACCTGATTGCCATGACCTTTCAAATATCATTGAGAGTGGCTTGGCAGCTACATCACCAAACTCCCTTATGACTCTGTGATGCGTCTAATCGGGTCCTATAGAATCCTGGATTTCCGGTTCTACAGGTGGACTGGAACCTGGGGGTGGCAGGGACGGCACTGCTTCCTCAATCCCCACCTGCCAAATCTAATATTTGAGGGCTGTGTGATGAGCACACGTTAGAGAAGACGGAGGCAGAACTGTCGAGTACCTCAGCCTTCTCCTTGTCTGTTACCAGCTACAGTGCTGCTGGTAAGCAGCATCGTGCACAGAGCACAGCGGCCTTGCTCAGAGAACGGGGCACTGCAGTGCACTTCTGTGCTGGAGGCGCTACCTTGCACGTGCGGGACAGTGCCTTCATCATTGTATTGCAATCAACAGGTGGTGGCAGGGAACCGCAGTGCTCCTGGGTGGTGTAACAGCTGCACCGAGAAATCTGTGGCTCTTCATGAGAGCAGCGAGAAATAGAAAGTCTCGTTTCCTGGAATGCCCTGACTTTGCTGACTGGCTGCTGGTTGCCCAAACTGGTAAGGACAATGTAACCCCCACCAGTGTTTACCCATTGCTTACTACAATGTAGTAACAGTGTTACTGTGCTGCAGGCTACTCTATAGTCTGCCTGTTTTCTTCCTCCTGAGTTCTTGACTCTGGCCTTTCCCGGCAGTCTTGCCCGTGCCTTGGCTTTCTTTTGGGTGTACCTTGTGGCGTTTTCTTTGCCCTTGCCCTTTCCTTGGCAGTTCTCTATGGCGTTTTCCTTGCCCTTGCCTTTGCCTGCCCTGGGTGTTCTGCTTGCCTTTGCCTTGCTGGGATGGGCTGGGAGGCAGCATTAACTTTCTTCTTGACCTGAACCCCAAGCTTTGCGGAGCTCTAAAGGTAAATATATCTACCCACAGCGTAGCTCTAAACCTAACGCTTTTAGTGTTAATGAGTTAAGAGTCTGAGGATCGTACCACCAGGTGCACTTGCTGAGTTTCCCCGGAGCTGCTGAGCAGGCAGACTTCCCAGCTGTACTGACTGTGCCCTGATCTCCAAACTCCTTTGTGTCGTCATGTCTCACAGCCCCTGGCGTTTTGCTTCGGCGCTGCTCGTAAGAGCAATGTGCACGGGGTGCAGCCCCCGCATATGTGGGGCAGTGCCTTCATTACTGTATTGTGTTTAACAGGTGGCAACGGAAGAGGGTCTGCTGTTTCTCCAAACAACACTGTTTGCTATCCTGTCTCTGGAATGCAAGGTAGCATGCTCGGACAGTAAGGCCACAAATTAACAAAGCAGCAGCAAATTGGTGGATGGAATTCTGGAGTTGTAGCTGATAAGACGACTGCCTGGAGTGAGTCAAGCATCCTTCAGCTTGAACCAGGTCAAAGTGTGCACAGCAAGAAAGACATGGCCTTCATCAAAAGACCACCAGATGACCCTGAGAGGTACCTCGCATGTGTAAAAGAACTGAGACCTGGGGCGAGAAAAAATGTCAATCCTACTGGGGACTCGCTGTAATAACTCAACCTTTCCTTGGACTTCCCCCAGACGGCGAGCTCGGGCTTTACAGGCTAGAGGTGGAGCTAACACAGAGACCTCTGGATTTTCAAAAAGGAACAAGAAGGCTGAGAATCGGGTGCTTTGTTTGACGTTTTTACTGGCTGTCCTACTTAAGGATTCTGCCTGTCCATAGGCACGTTTGGTTGGTTTGGCTGGAACTTAGGAGCCTGGTGCTTATGACTTCGGTTCTTTGTGATACAGAGCTGCGCCCTTTGCTGCCCAGGCCAAATGCACGTGTTGTTGGAAGAGATTACTCTATGCATTTTACTTTTTTTTCTTTAATGCTTTTAAAGAGTGAGAGTGGTATACGCCTTCAAACAGGTAACACATAAAACTTGTTTGTTTGTTTGTTTTCCTTTTTTCCTCCGAGCACTGGTTCGGGGAAATATGGATGCTTTCTTCTCTGCCGCTATGTTTCCTGCAGTGGAATTTGGGGAATGGCTTCTGTTGTTGGTTTTTCAATACTGAAGAAACATAGCATTCTTTTTATTCTGCCTGTGTAGAACTCCCTTTGTTTCCTCTGTAGTTTTGAGTTGTGCTCTGGAACAGAATGTTCAGCTGAATCTAGAACAGCTGCCAAAGAGGAGTCTGCGGGCAAGTGGCTCTGGATTTCCCAGGCAGAGGTCGTAAAGCTCCTTGCCTGCTCACAAAGCGTTCTCATTGTTTTTATACAGTGTTCTATTTTACTGCTGTATTGAGACTTTTATGAAAAATCCTTTGTTTCCCAAAGGTGATGCTGAGAAACACGCCTCATGATGACTTATGCATACCTCATATTTCATATTAATTCTCCCTTTGGGTCAAAAGTAGACCAAATCCTTGAAACCGTGCCTGGGAATCCCACTGATATTGAAACAGTTCAGCAGTGGTGCCCATGGTCAGAACGCCCTGCGGCGGCAGATCCTGGCACTGACTGTGAATGGAAGAACTGACAACAAATCGCTCGATATCAAAATTGACCCGGTGGATATTTACAAGCGCCGGGAGACCCAGACAGGATCTCAGAGTTGCATGGCCAGGTACAGAAGTTGTTTTACTGGTGTTTTTTTTTTGTTTGTTTTCTTTTGCAACGTTAAGGATTGTTAATCATTCCTTGCCATCCTTGGCTTCACTGCGCCCTCCTGTCCAACTGACACCAGCTTTTTCATCACCTCAGTTGCCTTCAAAAAAAAAAAAAAAGCATGACAAAATCAATTTGATGATGACTTTATTTATTTATTTACCGATATTCTTAAGCACTTAGCAGAGTTTTGCTGGGCATAGAAGTTTTCGTTGTTTTTCTTCATCTTGTTCCAATTGACGTAATTTTCTCCTCCCTCAACCCCCACCTAACTGCGTTTTTCCTCTGCCCTCACGAGAGAGAAGGAACGGAGCGCCAGAAGCTGCGGCGCGGCTCCGCGTCAGTCCAGTCGGAGCTGTTGTTTCCGCGGTCTCTGGTGCCCCCTCGTGGCCAATCGGTGGAATTGCGGTCGCGTATGTTCGGTGCCGCAGGCAGCATTACGCATGCGCGCAGGCACGCGGAAATGGCGTACGTACGTTCACATCGCTCTGCGCAGCGAATCTGCCGAGCTTTGTTATGGTTAGTCCTCCAGGCAACAGCACGCATGCGCCAGAGAACTCATAAATAGCTTTCAAATCTACCAAGCCCTGAGATGCAGTCGAGCAGTCAATTCCTGCTGGCTCAGCAACGGTTTTCTCTCTTGCTGTCGGAAGTGCTCCTTGTCTACTTCCTCGGACGGTTCGACGCTCGAGCCTGCCTCGGGAACAGGCACATGCGTAGTGCGGTGCGGAGGGTGGCGCTTGCGCAGTGCAGCGTCTAGGCTTGGGCACGCGTAGTGCTCTGCCGAGAGGGGCGCATGCGTAGCGCCGAGCCGCTACCGGCACATGCGCACTGCAGTGCCCGGGCTCGCGCGTGCGCGTTGCTCTCCCGAGGCTCGCTGGTCGCGGGTTGCTGCCGCGTCGGTGCTGCTGCACGCCAGTACCGCGACCGCGAATCTCCGAGCTGCTCGCGTTCCACTGCCGCTGACGGTGCAGGGCTGGGGGTGGAAAGGGACTCTGCTGGTTCACCGGGGCGGAGAGGAAGTTGGATGCCACGAGGCGCTGAGGGGCAGCTGTGAGCCCAACCGGTCCGCTTCCGCGTGGGCTTGGGCATAAAAGGGCGGAAATAGACGAGGGGCATCCTGGATTAGAAGGGGGAGAATATCGCTGGGCCGGCGGTCCGGGAATCGACTGCTTGCCCGTCCCCGTCGTGGGCTGTCGAAACATTTGCAGTCTTTAAGTGGACGGGCGCACGGTCGCTATTAGCTGGAGGACTGATCACCATAGAGAGCGGCGCATTAACTGCGCAGAGCGGTTAAAACGCCACTTCCGCATTTGTACGCGCATGCGTTGTGCTGCTTGCGGGACGCGGCGACAGACAGCGGCAGTTCCGCGCATGGGCCACGAGGTGGCAGCAAAGACCGCGGAAAGAACTTTTCTGACGGGATTGACCCGCGTTTTTCTCCCCTGGCGACCCGTTCTCTCTGTCTTGTGATGGCGGGAGAAGAGCACGAAGTTAGAAGCGGGGGCGTTGTGGGGGGAAAGACGAAGAAAAAAAGAGAGAGACTAGCCAAACCCAGGCAAGCTCTGCTAAGTGCTTATAAGTAGCTGTGAAAAAATAAGTTGTGTTTTTTTTTTTTTCTTTTTGCCAGCATCTGTTGCATTGTTTCTAAATGTTCACAGACCAAAATGCAACTGCCCGGCAAATTTAACGATAACGAAATTAAAGCCCATTGGCAGAAAGTGCGGGGCCATATTACTGTTCACTCAGCCTCTGTCTTGTTCCTACTTTTAATGTATTTTTTCCCAAGGGCCTTTCTTCAACTCCAGGTTTCATTTTTGGCTTTTTATTCTTTTTTATGCCCTAAAATGGGTAGTGTTAGGCCCCAGCAGGTCTACGCAGGCAGTCACAGCACAGAGTTGCTGTTTTGAGATTAGTGTGGACCATTACAGCGTTTCCACAAAGACTAACGAAAACTGCAGTTGTCCACCTAAGTTTGCAGATGGAAAAAATTAATTCACCTGCATAGAACGAATCGATGCGTCACAGCTGCCATCGGCAAGATGGCCCGAGAGTTGTGTGGGTCTATCAGGCTCAGCTGCAGCTTTTCATCTTTTCAGCTGCCCTTCTCTGGTCCTCCTGCAGCTGGACAGATAGCCCACAAGGGCACGGGGTATACGCAGGCCCTCCCCAGCCAGCTGCGGCAGGCGCTCCTTTTTTGAGGATTACTTGTTCACATACCCAGTTTCCAGCTCATTCCCTTTGGAAAGCTTTTCTTGCGCTCCGTGTTACTAGCGCACAATAGAAGTTAAGCCAGTTAAGCCTCTCTCAAGCCCAAGGAGTCCAATGTGCAAGTGTTTTTTGTTTGGGTCTGTCTGTTTTTTTTTCCGGGTGTAGGGGGCAGGGGGTGGGCATTTGAGATAGCTGAGCTGTGTGAAAAAAGTCAGTGTCAGAAAGGCCTCTCTCTGATGCCAATGAATATGTCGTTTCCTAAAGCCTGGTCAGTCTTCTCTGCTGGTTGCAGAGAGTTGAGCTATTACGTATGGCCAAGACGAAAGTGTAATCAGTGAAATAGGTGGAGTTGCTCCTTCTGGTAATTTAATGCCTCACCGTGGTATAGGGCGGATGAATGCTGGCTTTGTACCAAAGCACTTGGTAACCCTGAGATTCAAACCTTAATGCTTTCCAGCAAATTTATATTTTCAGGTAGTGCCGCAGAGATGCGGTGACTATTGTTCACGTATTTTCACGTGTCACTGATTACATGGGTTTTCAAAACAGGCGCAGCAGAAAACTATTCTCATTGACCGGAATGATTTCTAGTAGGATTCTGTTGTTTTTGCCTCTGGGCCTTGTGTTAAAATAGTAATTTCTGGGGGCTGGCAGGTGCTATCAATATCAGAGATGGGCAAATAAGGCATAAATCTGTGTCCTATAGTAAGTTGGATATGAGCGAGCCGGGTACTTTATTATGGGAAATTGTAAAGCTGTTTTTCTAGGAATGGTGCAGCTGTGTCTCACTTGTGTGCGCAGTTGGTGTCTAGACTAAAGGAGACTTGTTAAGCGCTCTGCTGACACGTAGGGATGGATGGAAAATTACAAGAGGGAGCTTGAGCATGTATGTATAGAATGTAAGGACCTGCAGTTAAGGATTTGGATTTGCACCTGAGTCCGTGCCTTCAGATGATGCAAGCGCTATGCCTTATCACCCAGTGGAAACGGTCAAAGAGCTGCTTTGGGACAGAATGTTTATACTGCTCAGGAAGTGTGGCCTTCCAAGGTACTTCAGGTATCCCGAAGAACAGAAGCAAGCAGTAATGATTCCTTTCTCTCTCGATTCCAATACTTGTAGGTAGTGTGCTTGAGAAAGACTTTGGAGGCTTTCCTCAGCCTCTTGATTTCCTCATACCTTTACAAAAGCGGACTGCCAGAAAACAAGAAGACTTCACATGCTTTTTGAGTTTGGTTATTTTATGGGGTTTTTAATTTTTTTTTAGATTTTTTTTTTAGTCCAAATGTAGTAAATTCTCAGTCATACAACTGATAAATTTTCAAGGTCTTTGTGCCGATGGACCATGCTCCAGTTGAACATCAAGTGGAGCAGGAGGTAGCCTTCATCTATGTGGATGAAAATATGGAATCTTGATGGGATGCTGCTGTATTATGGAGAGGAATCTCCGCATCCCCCAGGCTCAGCCAATACACGGACACAGATTTCTGGATGGTGACCATCACTTTCTGCCACCGCTCCTGCTGCCTAGTTGCTCGTCATCATCGGTATCCAGCAGGAGATCACGAAGCTGTGGAGGCACAGTCGTATCCAGGTCATCATCTGAAACTTCTTCCACCAGATTGGAAGGGACCAGTCCTCTTGTGCCATCCGTCAGCTCTCCCAGAAACCAGCCATCTTCATCTACGTCTCCAAAGATGTAAAGGTATTGTCCAGCAGTCAGTGGAAGCTCGTTTTCTGGGTCCTCATTAGGGCCCTCAAAAGGATTGTAGCTGTGACGAGCTATGAATCTTCGAATTAGTGGTGGTGATAATCTGCGAGAATGCAGGCTGCAGCTTGCCATCAGCCACCCTCCCGACTTCTCCAGCCATTCCTGTTCTGGATTTCCGTGTGGCTCCAGCTTTTTCCCAGTCTCCTTTTCCAAATGCTGCCCCTGCAGCTGGTTGGCTTCCTCTGCCTTTTCTGCGGCCTCTCTGGATGTGGAAGAGGCCTCCTTGAGCTGCCGGACTGTTTCCCGCAGCTGCTTGGTAAGGAGGCTGAGCGTATGCGTCTTGTCCTTGAGCCGCTCCACCTCCTCCCTCATCTGCTGAGAGCTTCTGCTCCTCAGCAGGCAGTTCTCCTCTCTAAGGAGGCTGCATTGTCTCTGCAAGTCCTTCAGTGCCCTCAGCAGATGGGCACTCTGCTCCCGCAGCTCCCTGTGCTCAGGTGGGCAGGCCTCTTGTTGCTCTGCAGCCTGAACACCCGCTTCTGCTACAGCCCGATGGCAGGCTGGCCTTTGCCGTGTGCGTGGCCCAGCGGCTGCAGCCCTGGCCCCGTTGCAGGAGGTGGGCGGCTGCCCCTGTCCGTGCTCCAGGATGTAGTGCAGGAAGCGTCTCCTCTGCTCCTGCAGTTCGCGCTGGAGGCGCAGGACATGGGCGGCCTGCTCTGCACCGGGCTTCCTGCAGAGCTGCCGCTGGACTTCCTGCTGCAGTCTGTGGGCCTCTCTGCTGCTCTTGCCACTCAGCAGCTCCTTTGCTAGCTGCCGCAGCAGATCCCGTACCTGGCGGTTGGCATTGTTGCACCGCTGCTGCAGCCCCTCCTGCGTCTGGCGGAGCTGGGCCTCCTTCATCTGCAGCAGTTGGCGGATGTCCGCCTCCCGCTGCCTCTGGCTCTGCTCCCGCAGGTGCTGCAGCTTTGATGCCCGCTGTCGCTCCCAGTTGGAGCGCAGTCGGTCGGCCAGGAGCTGCCGCTCCCGCTCTGCCGCCTCCTGCAGCTCACGTCTCTCGACGGCCCGGCGGCGCTGCATCTCCTGGGAGCGAAGCCGCTCGCCCTCCAGCTGGGCCCGCAGCGCCTCCAGCTCCCGCCTGTGCTCCTCCTGCTGTGCGGGGCAGGCAGGGGGCTGGGCCGGGCCCCGGCGCAGAGAGGGCTGGCAGCACTTTGCCTGTCTCTGCGGCATGGTCGCAGGGACCTGAAGAGACCCTCAGCCTCCAAAAGCTGTGGCCGAAGGCCGCTGAAAGCTACTTTCCTTCCTGGGGCCTGCAAGGACAGCTGCCCCTGACCCCGTAGCGCCCACTGCCTCTCGTCCCTGTCGCAAGGGTGTGCAGACAGTGAATGCCGTGGGGGGGTGCGCCCACAGTCTTCTATGCTGTGTGCCTGCCTGGCACATAATGGAGGGTGGGGCAGTGCAGCCTTCCGGCCTAACTCACAATGAAGGGAGGGTGGGGCTATGGGGCGGGGCGGCCTTCTGGCCCCAGCTCAAAATGGAGGCTGAGGCACGGTGGCTTCAAGCTGCGTTGGGTGGCAGAGATGTCGCAGTGTTGGACAGAACTGCCTTCCGCAGCACTGGGCTGTGTGCATGACCTTTTGTGGTGCTGGAATATGTGGACTTCTCTGGCACTGGAGAAGAAAAGCAGGATGCCATCCAACTCATTGTGATTTCCATTTAGATTCCCGTAAAGGAACTATCTCACCATACCTACGAGCCAGTTAAAGGAAGCTAGTTGCAGGTGTACTCTGCTTAAGGAGCTGCTGGGGCAGATGGCCAGGCTGTCACAAGAAAGCAGCAGCCTGAGGTGCTCCTGGGAATCTCTGAGGGAGACGGATAGGAGGTGGTGTTGTGGGAATCAAATGTTGTTTCTGCATTAGAATTGGATAATATTTTTTATTTCATGAACTCCGTTGTCATAGTTCTTTTTGGGAGTCCTTCTACTTAACTTGGGGAAGATCTCGGATAGTTTGCATCACTTATCCTCTAGCCAAATCTTCCCAGGAATGCCGCTCTGTATATAGGTGTATATATGTATATTTTGTCACACACATTGCAAGAATATCCTGCACGAGATCAAACCGGAGAACAAGTCATGGTATGCCCGAGGAAGCGCCTGAAGAGACATCTGAAGGCCTGGCATCATCCCCCCCGGTGCGCTCCTGTTTGCAGGACGCCCGCCATTGCAATCGCGAATAAAATCTGCTGTTATCAGAGATACCATCCTGACAAAAAGTATTTGGATGTTTCCAACAATTTGGGACTCGTCTGGGATTATTATCACCTCTTTGGAGGTCTCCCTACTGCCCTGGACAGGATAGGTGCACCCGCTGATTTCAGCGGTTCTGTCTGTGTAGTGAGGTGACTCCTTGGGACACCCGATAAGAAACCGAGGCTGTTTCATGAAGGTGTGCTCTGTGAAAGCCACGGGGCAGGTAGGCATGGGTATTGATCCCTGGAGACCTGGTAACTTTGTGCGCGGACCAAGGTAAGGGAGTTTGATTCTTGCCTTGGGGGTCGGTGGAGACTCGAGTGAGTGTGTGTGACTGAGACGCGCTTTCAGTGTGAAGCGAGTGCTGAGTCCCGATTTGCGGTTCTGTTGTCCCACGAGGGGCACGGCCAGGGACGGACGAAGCTGTGTTGGTAAAAGGAAGAGTCTCGGCAGGGAGCTGTTGGTGTGCGGTACCCTGGACACTTGACGAAGTGCCAGCAGTACACCCCTATTAATCCGAGAATCGGAGCGAGGTGCTCCAGAGGGATTGGCCCTAGATCCGAGAATCGGAGTGTGGTAACCTGTGAGCTGGGGAGTTCACAGCAGCATTCCGGAGGGATGGGGAATAGGAGCTCCGAAGAACAGGGGAGAAGGGTCCCCAAATTCGTGCCTAGAGATTGCAGCTTGGGAAAGAAGCTTCAGAATTGGAAAATAATCCCCAGACTGGGGAAAAGAACGGGGAAAAGATGTTTAAATACTGTACACAGACATAGCCTAGAGAGCTACTACAGGGAAAATCATGATTTTGACCAAAATAGGGGTCTGACGGAGATTGGGCCTGTCAGACTTTGTATTTATATGTAATCAGTAAGACTCCTTTTTCTGAAACAGAATTGGCTTATGTTGCTGAATGGGTGTATGAAGTAAAAAAAAACGTTCCTCACAAGAAGGAGTTGAAGTTCAAAAGAAAAAGGAAAGAGAAGCAGAAAAATCATAAATGGGATCCCTTATATAACTCCCCCCCCCTTTAATTTCTAAAGCAGTGGAAGCGGCAGTGACATCTCCAGAGAAGGAGAGTGGCTGTGCTGATGATCCTGAGCAGGGTTCTGGAGAGAGGATGCACTCTCGATTACTGAGGGAGTTGGAGTAATGTGAATGGGACCTGGAGAGTTTTCCTTTCCCCAACACTGACCTTACTAATACTTCACTTTATCCTCTTAGGGCAGTCTCCTTAGGTCAAGGGAAATAGGGTATGCTAATGCCTGCTGTTTTTACTAGAAGAAAAGTTAGGAGTTTCAAGAAGAATTCCTTAGTTGAGGATCTTAGAAGTGTAGTAGAACAATTAGATCAATTTCTAGGGCCTAATTTCTACTCGTGGATGGAAATGATGTTTATCATTGATATGTTGTTTATTGAAGAAGGAGGTGGGCAACTATGCAAGTGTGGGAAATGAATACAGAGGGAAGGTTGGGCCCTGCAGGGAGGAAGAGAGAGGAAGGATCCTGAGGATAAATTGTACTGATTATTGTCGCTGTCTTTGTGATTGTTAAATGTTTCTGTCGTGAAAGTGTTGTGTTATGTTATGTTATGTCATGTACGAGGCTGTTGTGGAACAAAGGGTGTCTAAAGTGATACCGGGAAGACCCCCTGGGTTGTATTTTGGCTCACTGGAGAAACACTGCTGGTGAGCCAGGGGGAATACCGAATAAGAAATCAGGAACATAAATGGAGTAAAGGGACCGGTTTTATAATTGAGTGCCCTAATCATAAGACCAAGTGCTGGGTGTTTGTTGAAGGTGAAGAACTGTATTGTTTGATTTGTGGATTTGGAAGGCAGTGGGAGAAACTGTCTTGATGATATATGGAAGTGCAGTTGTTAATGGTGCAATTGGTAATGGTATATGGAAATGTAATTGAGGGTGTACAAATGGTGGAATTGTGGAAAAGCAAACAAACAAACAAACAAAAAACAACGGCAAAAAGGTTAAGGAAAACAGTGAGTTTGAGATATTAGAGTTTGGGTCGGCACGAGAACACATCCCCCACACTACCCCCCCCACCGCGGCTTGTAAGAACAACTCGGTGCGAGAGAGAGGGCTGGGGGCCGGAGCCTCCCGCTGTAACTGTGCGGGGTGTATTAATTGTGAATGGGGATGGGACGGGACAGTGAGAGTGAGAATAGCTGTCATCTGCAGAGATCTCGGGAAACCCGACATCCCAGTGTAAGCACTGGAAGCCTGGGGAGGGGAGGGGAGGGGAGGGGAGGGGAGGGGAGGGGAGGGGCGGATGTGAAACAGAAATTACTAACATTATATTTTAGTAATGATGAAAGTCTGGAAAGTGAAAAGGGTTTGGGAAAAACACGGACTGAGGAAGGCAAAGTTGAGCAGGGTGTAACAGGGATGTCCTTACCTAGAAGAAGAGGTAAGGGGGAGCCTGGAAGGGCTCAGGGAGAGTTCCACCCCCACTGGACCGAAGGCAGCTGGGGAAGCAGGGTCAAGACACTTATTTTCTGATACGGGTGCCTCTTACTCTGTGCTACATCAAGAATTATTACCTGTAGATGATTTTTGTAATAGTTGTAGGAACTCTGGCAAGAGAAGTTTACTTTTGGGGGACCAATTAAATACAGGTTAGGAGAACAAGTAGGATTATACAAATTCTTGTACATGCCAGGTTCTCCAAAACCATTACTTGGGCATGATGTGTTAGAACAGTTGAATGTAGAGATTAAATTCAGTAGAGAAAATTGGAGCTAAGTGTCAAGCAAGACCAATTGACGGAAAATTTTAAGTCTGGCTTTAACACAAACTGGGAAAAGCAATGTTGTACCCCCAGAAGTTAGGTAAATCCTAAATCAGGCGTACACAGGATTGCAGGCATCAGGAATGCCTGGCAGAGCCAAAAATGCAGCCCAATAAAAGTTAAGTTAAAGATGGGAGCCAGCCCAACCAGGGTAAAGCAGTGCTCTTTAAGGATACAAGATTGCAGGAGGATAAAAGAAATAATAAATAACTTTTTGAATTTTGGATTATTAATTGGATAGAAATCCAAATAGAACACCCCAATCTTGCAAATGAAAAATTGGATGGCAAGAGCTATAGTTTGGTTCAAGCTTTGAGGGCAATTAATAGAAATGTTGAATATATACAACCCGTGGTGTATATCTTTATTAACCAAGTTAAGGAATAAGTAGGCGGGGTTTACCGTTCTGGATTTGAAGTACACCTTTTCCTGCCTGGTTTTGCCAAAGAAAGTCTACGATTATTTGCCTTTGAATAGGAAAACTCCAATATGGGAAGAAGGAAAAAAAAAAAATAAATTAAAAATACACATATATATATATAGATAAATAAATAAGAAAAATTCAGCTAACCTGGACAGTGTTACCCAGGGTTGTGAGAACAGCCCAGTGATTTTTGAGAACTGGTCAACTCGTGAGCCTGAGATTTGGGTTCCTCCATCTCACAGTGGAACTTCACTGCAGTACGTGGAGACTACGGTAACAAAGGAGGACTGTGTACAGTGGACTGTGAGTTTGCTGAATTTCTTGATTTAAATGGCTATCAAGTTTCTCAACAGAAAGCACAACTGATCAAAGAGAAGGAAGCAGTTTGCTGAATACCCAGAGCATCAACACAGAGCTACCTCCAAGCCAGCAGTGTGCACTGCAGGGAGGCTGTCTATGCCAGTTGGTCAGACCTACAGGAGGAACCGCTGGACAACGCTGAGGATTCCTGAATTCACTGACGGAAGCAGCTTTGTGAGACAAGGAAACTGTAAGGCAGGATATGCAGTAATGGCTACTGACAAGGTAATTGAAGCAAAACCATTACCTGTGGGGACTTCTGCTCAGAAGGCTGAAATAACTGCCTTGACAAGAACCTTAAATATATGGACAGATGCTAAATATGCTTTTGGGGTGGTACCCACTCATGGTACCATCTGGAAAGAGCGAGGTTTTCTTACACACATGGAAAACAAATTCAGCATGATGTAAATCTACCAAGGAGCAGCGTGGCTGTCGTACATTGTAAAGGACATCAGAAGAGTGACACTGTACAGGAAACTGGGAATATGATGGTGGATCAGGTGGCAGAACAGGCAGCTGAAGGAAAAGAAATCGGTGAACTGGCTTTAATTCCAGGCGGTAAACTTAAAATATCTGAACCTTAATCAGAACCTCTAAGGTATTGTAGAGAGGATAGAAATCTAATTAATAATTTAGAAGGGAAGAGAGCAAGCTGACAGGTGGGTGCACACCCAGATGGACACATTGTCGTGCTCTTTATTATTTTATAGAAATTGGCTCTAAGGGAACATAATAAAACACAAGGGGGTACAGACATCAGAAAGTAACTGTACAGTCCTAGTACCAGGACTGGGTACAAGAGGGGCTTGTTGGGAAAGGGAATCTTTTAGGACAACAGTTGCAAATTGATTTTTTTCAGAACTGCCAGGAAAAAGGAGGGTTTCGGTATATGCTAGTTCTAACAAATACCCTTTTCAGGGTGGCCAGAAGCATTCCCTTGCAGGACCAATAAAACCAAAAAAATGAAAGGTATTGCTGCAGGAGATTATACCAAGTGGGTGTCCTGCAGCAATACCCTTCAACAAGGGAACTCACTTTATTGCAGAGATTGTCCAACAGGTCAGTAAGCATTGGGAATAAATTGGCAATTGCACATATCACACAGACCACAGGCGCGTGGTCAGGTGGAAAAGATGAACTATCTAATTAAATCACAGGTTGTAAAACTGGGCCAGGAAGCTGGACTATCCTGGCCAAAGTTGTTGCCTTTGGCTCTCCTTAGGAGCAGAATGAAACCTAGAGCCAAAGAGGGGTTAAGTCTTTCAAAATACTGTACAAAAGGCCTTATGTTGTACAAACAGGATCTCTACCCAGGTAGGGAGTGAAATACTGAGCATGTGGTAAGTCTACAAGAACAGCTTCAGGAAATAGAGAAACTGGTTCTAGGAACTAGAGCCCAAGGCCTTGACGGCTTGATACATAATATTTTAACAAGAGATTATGTGTATATAGCAGATGTCTTTCACATTTGCCCCTGAAATCAAGGTGGGTAAATCTGTTCCAGTGCTGCTAACATCCCGCACAGCAGTGGTTAAGAAGGTCCCTCAAATACAATGGGATAATTGTTAGAAATGTTCATTTGATTAAGTGCAGCATTTGATGTAAATGTTTATGTATCTCTTGTGAAAAACATCATTGCAAAGTATACTTATATCAGTAATTGTTTGGTATGTGGGCAAGCTAAGGGCTTAAACTTTTCACTTCTTGTTGTCCCTGATGATTTTAAGGCGAGAAATCAAATTGTTGCAGGGTTTGAGTTACTGTCCTTGTGGGTGATGATCAACAAGAATGTAGATTGGATTAACTACATTTGTTATAATCAGTGGAGATTTACAAACTATACAAAAGAGTGCAATAAAGGGAACTGCAGAACAGTTAGATGCCATAAGTAGGATGGCCTGGGAAAATAGAATCTCCTAAGATATGATACAAGCTGGGAGAAAAAAAAAAAAAAAAAAAAAAAAAGGGTGTATGTGTAATGCTGGGTACCGGTTGTTGCACCTTCATCCCAATAACACAGCTCCAGGTGATACAATAACTAAGGCATTGCAAGGGCTTACCACCCTTGCCAATGAACTGGCAGAAAAATCGGGGATACTTCTATCACTGGATGGTTGGAGTCCTGGTTTGGTGAATGGAATGGGGTGATTGTATCCACGTTTACTTCTTTCATAGTAGTAGCAGGAGCCCTGATGGCCACTGGTTGCTGTGTTATTCCCTGTGTGAGGGGACTGGTACAGTGATTGATCGAGACAGCACTATTGAAGCAAACACCAATGGAGTCACCACATTTGGATAAAATGATGGTATTAGAGGAGATGGGAAATAAAGAAAGTGGAGAAGAGGGAGATGTCTATAAAAGTGAAACTTTAAAAATTGCAGAAAGCAACAGTGTATGAAAAAAGAAAAAGGGGGGGAATTGTGGGAATCAAATGTTGTTTCTGCATTAGAATTGGATAATATTTTTTATTTCATGAACTCCGTTGTCATAGTTCTTTTTGGGAGTCCTTCTACTTAACTTGGGGAAGATCTCGGATAGTTTGCATCACTTATCCTCTAGCCAAATCTTCCCAGGAATGCCGCTCTGTATATAGGTGTATATATGTATATTTTGTCACACACACTGCAAGAATATCCTGCACGAGATCAAACCGGAGAACAAGTCATGGTATGCCCGAGGAAGCGCCTGAAGAGACATCTGAAGGCCTGCCATCATCCCCCCCCAGTGCTCTTTGTTTAACGAAGACTTTGGAGACAAACACCATATCGATACGATGACAAGAAGAGCACTGAGACTTCTTGGAAACAACAGGATGGCTGCTGACTGACACCAGATAACACACGAATCAACAAACGTAAACTGATAAGATTGTGAACCTGGAGCACCCAGCAAATGGGGAAACTGGGCAGGGGATGGATAAAGGGAAAAACAGGGTATAAAGATTGTCATCTTGTGTCCATAGGTGCGCTCCTGCTTGCGGGACGCCCGCCATTGCAATTGCAAATAAAATCTGCCTCTCTGGATGTGGAAGAGGCCTCCTTGAGCTGCTGGACTGTTTCCCGCAGCTGCACGGTAAGGAGGCTGAATGTCTGCTTGAATGTCACTGGCACCTCCTGGTACCGCCTGCTACCTCCCTGTGTTATCTCCTCTCATTTCTGTGGCTCTGACCCCACACGTCAACCCCATGTCCCCTCAAGTCCCCCCGTGCCCCCTGGCCAACTTCGCTCCGGGTCAATGTCACCATGGGGTTGACAGGGATAGGGATGCCTGTGGGGTGCGTGGAGTCCTGGGAGAAGTTGATGGCCGTGCGCAGTGGGGTGATGGTGTCCTCGTCTGTGACAGTGGGGTGGGGGCAGTGCCCCACAAGTGGGGGTCATTGCCCCCAAAATGGGGCTTGTGCCCCACGCGTGCGGGCAACTTGCATGGGGACTGCATTCTGTGATGCTTTGTCCTTTCTCCAAATGTTCTGTGACTTCAGCAATCCCACGTCGTGCCGCAGCAGAAATGGGGTCCTGCAGTACGTCAGTGATCTCTGACTTGAGGTGCGCAGGGGCTGCACGAAGTACGCACGCTGCAGCCTCCCAACTTCTTTGGGCTTTGGGATCGATGTTTGAGCCAAAGGGCTACACGCTGCCATATGGGCAGGTGCCAGGTTCACCCGCTGAGGACACCAAATCCTAAAATAATTTCACAATGGTCTTTAATTGCTGTGCGAGTAGATGACACACGTTTCTCACTGGGAAGCCATAAGCTGACCCCGACAGTTTGGCAGACAGCACTCGCTCCATTCACACTGTAATCGCAGCCCTTTGCTGTCCAGGCTGCACACACAGCTTCTCAGCACCTTGCTGCATTAGTACTGAAATTTGTACTCCCCTACTTATTAGAAATTTCACCAGTAGCCTTTGAGGACAGACTGGAATCAAAATATGTGGGCCTTCATAGCTCGTCTTTTTTTTTTTTTCTTTTTTTTTTCCTTCATGCTTTTATGGGAACTTTGAGATCACAGCCTGAAGCAGTGACGGAGCACCTGGTGAGGGGTGTAGCCCTGCAAGCACAGGTGGATGCAGTGCACCTGTGGGACCAGATGGGGCTGAGCCTGGCTCCACCCCTCCCTCACCTCATTTAAGGGCTGGCAGCCCCAAAGGCAGGGTTTCTTCCTGGAGACTGCCTCCTGTGGATTGTTGGGTGAGCTCTGGTTCTTGGAAGGAGGTGTTTCTTTATTGCAGGGCTTTGGTCTCTGCCTTTCTAAGGGGGTCCTAAGCTGGGTCAGCTACTGAAGGAGCTATCTCTGCTATGCCTGTCCTTATGATGCCCTTCAATTGTTCTCTGACGGGAATGAAGGGGTTATCTCCCTTTCTCTGAACTGGTAATGGAGGGACTGATGTTTGTTCCGTTCGTTTGCTCTTGTCTCGTTTCTGGAATGCTTCAATCGCCCCAAGGTAATGCTGGTTGGCTGACTGAGCATTGCAAATCTGGAAATGCCTGGAGCTAATGTGCTTTTCCGTAAAGGGATTCTGTGTTCTCCAGATCTTCTTTGCAGCTCTTTTTAAGTTGAATATCTTCCCGTGAAGTCTCTGTTCCCTCTTTCGTGATTCTCCTTGCATGATCTCCAACCTGGGACTCCAAACTTGGTTTCTCTGCTACCACGTTGCCCCAACTCTTTTTATGGCACATTCCCTCTGTGTCCTTGTGTCCTGTTTGTGTCCTGGAGTCCTCCCTGTGTCTTCTGCCCCCCTGTCCCCTCTGTGTCTCCTGTGCCACGTATTAATTTCACCCATGCTGAGTATTGTTTAAGGGCACGTATTTAAATTATGCTCCGTGTCTCTTTGGATCCTGTTCTGTTTTGCAGCTCGATGGGGTTTAAGGGTTCCTGGGGCTCTTCTAGTTAGTGGTTTAAGCACTGTGAAATCTGTGGAGCAGATAATAGAACACCACGAATCCCTTGTATGCAGGTGGGTTTTGTGATGGCTGTGGGACACTCACTTAGAGATGGAATGGGGGTCACAAGGGGCTCGCCTTGCTCCCTGGGGTTTATTCTTCCAGCCCAATAAGCTACGTGGCTGGTGATAGAGTGTGGTGCATGTATCAGGCTGGGACCTGAGCTTAAGAAAACCCCCAGCCCCAGTGGCCGTTTTCTTCATCCTCGCTTAGTGTAATACAGTCTCCACTACTTGAGCATACTGAACACAAGTATTCTGTTCCTGTTTTGTCTGGTTCTCTCCTAGACCTCCCTTACAGATTTGTCAGTAGTAACAGATGTCAGGGCATAGTTCTCAGGGCACGTTGTGGCCGACCACCCCAGGGTCCTAGGGTTCTTATAAATATGTGCGCTCGATCCTGCTGGTGATGTCACTGACGAAGATATCGAAGAGTCTCAGTCCCAGCATGGACCCCTTTGGGACACCACTCATCAGCAGTCGCCATCCAGACATGGAGCCATTGACCGCTGCTCTCTGGACTCCCTCCTGCACCCGGGTCTTTGTCCATTGAACAGTCCACCCATCGAATCCGTGTCCTTCCGATTTGGAAAAAAGGATGTTGCGGGGTATTGTGTCAAAGGCCTTACTGAAGTCCTGGTAGATGATATCAGTGGCTCATCGCTTGTCTATTGATGTCTAGGGACACCATCACAGACAGCCAATGGATTAGTCAAGCAGGATTTACCCTTGGTGAAGCCGTGCTGGTTCTCCTGTGTCACCTCCCTGACATGTGTGTGCCTTAGCGCGACTTCCACGAGGATCTACTCTGTGCTCTTTCCCAGCACGGAGGTGAGACTGTTATGTTGGTAGTTCCCAGGATCGTTCTTTCTTCCCTTCTTAAAAATGGTTGGTGCTGCCTTTTCTCCATTCACCGGGGACTTCACCTGATTGCCATGACCTTTCAAATATCATTGAGAGTGGCTTGGCAGCTACATCACCAAACTCCCTTATGACTCTGTGATGCGTCTAATCGGGTCCTATAGAATCCTGGATTTCCGGTTCTACAGGTGGACTGGAACCTGGGGGTGGCAGGGACGGCACTGCTTCCTCAATCCCCACCTGCCAAATCTAATATTTGAGGGCTGTGTGATGAGCACACGTTAGAGAAGACGGAGGCAGAACTGTCGAGTACCTCAGCCTTCTCCTTGTCTGTTACCAGCTACAGTGCTGCTGGTAAGCAGCATCGTGCACAGAGCACAGCGGCCTTGCTCAGAGAACGGGGCACTGCAGTGCACTTCTGTGCTGGAGGCGCTACCTTGCACGTGCGGGACAGTGCCTTCATCATTGTATTGCAATCAACAGGTGGTGGCAGGGAACCGCAGTGCTCCTGGGTGGTGTAACAGCTGCACCGAGAAATCTGTGGCTCTTCATGAGAGCAGCGAGAAATAGAAAGTCTCGTTTCCTGGAATGCCCTGACTTTGCTGACTGGCTGCTGGTTGCCCAAACTGGTAAGGACAATGTAACCCCCACCAGTGTTTACCCATTGCTTACTACAATGTAGTAACAGTGTTACTGTGCTGCAGGCTACTCTATAGTCTGCCTGTTTTCTTCCTCCTGAGTTCTTGACTCTGGCCTTTCCCGGCAGTCTTGCCCGTGCCTTGGCTTTCTTTTGGGTGTACCTTGTGGCGTTTTCTTTGCCCTTGCCCTTTCCTTGGCAGTTCTCTATGGCGTTTTCCTTGCCCTTGCCTTTGCCTGCCCTGGGTGTTCTGCTTGCCTTTGCCTTGCTGGGATGGGCTGGGAGGCAGCATTAACTTTCTTCTTGACCTGAACCCCAAGCTTTGCGGAGCTCTAAAGGTAAATATATCTACCCACAGCGTAGCTCTAAACCTAACGCTTTTAGTGTTAATGAGTTAAGAGTCTGAGGATCGTACCACCAGGTGCACTTGCTGAGTTTCCCCGGAGCTGCTGAGCAGGCAGACTTCCCAGCTGTACTGACTGTGCCCTGATCTCCAAACTCCTTTGTGTCGTCATGTCTCACAGCCCCTGGCGTTTTGCTTCGGCGCTGCTCGTAAGAGCAATGTGCACGGGGTGCAGCCCCCGCATATGTGGGGCAGTGCCTTCATTACTGTATTGTGTTTAACAGGTGGCAACGGAAGAGGGTCTGCTGTTTCTCCAAACAACACTGTTTGCTATCCTGTCTCTGGAATGCAAGGTAGCATGCTCGGACAGTAAGGCCACAAATTAACAAAGCAGCAGCAAATTGGTGGATGGAATTCTGGAGTTGTAGCTGATAAGACGACTGCCTGGAGTGAGTCAAGCATCCTTCAGCTTGAACCAGGTCAAAGTGTGCACAGCAAGAAAGACATGGCCTTCATCAAAAGACCACCAGATGACCCTGAGAGGTACCTCGCATGTGTAAAAGAACTGAGACCTGGGGCGAGAAAAAATGTCAATCCTACTGGGGACTCGCTGTAATAACTCAACCTTTCCTTGGACTTCCCCCAGACGGCGAGCTCGGGCTTTACAGGCTAGAGGTGGAGCTAACACAGAGACCTCTGGATTTTCAAAAAGGAACAAGAAGGCTGAGAATCGGGTGCTTTGTTTGACGTTTTTACTGGCTGTCCTACTTAAGGATTCTGCCTGTCCATAGGCACGTTTGGTTGGTTTGGCTGGAACTTAGGAGCCTGGTGCTTATGACTTCGGTTCTTTGTGATACAGAGCTGCGCCCTTTGCTGCCCAGGCCAAATGCACGTGTTGTTGGAAGAGATTACTCTATGCATTTTACTTTTTTTTCTTTAATGCTTTTAAAGAGTGAGAGTGGTATACGCCTTCAAACAGGTAACACATAAAACTTGTTTGTTTGTTTGTTTTCCTTTTTTCCTCCGAGCACTGGTTCGGGGAAATATGGATGCTTTCTTCTCTGCCGCTATGTTTCCTGCAGTGGAATTTGGGGAATGGCTTCTGTTGTTGGTTTTTCAATACTGAAGAAACATAGCATTCTTTTTATTCCGCCTGTGTAGAACTCCCTTTGTTTCCTCTGTAGTTTTGAGTTGTGCTCTGGAACAGAATGTTCAGCTGAATCTAGAACAGCTGCCAAAGAGGAGTCTGCGGGCAAGTGGCTCTGGATTTCCCAGGCAGAGGTCGTAAAGCTCCTTGCCTGCTCACAAAGCGTTCTCATTGTTTTTATACAGTGTTCTATTTTACTGCTGTATTGAGACTTTTATGAAAAATCCTTTGTTTCCCAAAGGTGATGCTGAGAAACACGCCTCATGATGACTTATGCATACCTCATATTTCATATTAATTCTCCCTTTGGGTCAAAAGTAGACCAAATCCTTGAAACCGTGCCTGGGAATCCCACTGATATTGAAACAGTTCAGCAGTGGTGCCCATGGTCAGAACGCCCTGCGGCGGCAGATCCTGGCACTGACTGTGAATGGAAGAACTGACAACAAATCGCTCGATATCAAAATTGACCCGGTGGATATTTACAAGCGCCGGGAGACCCAGACAGGATCTCAGAGTTGCATGGCCAGGTACAGAAGTTGTTTTACTGGTGCTTTTTTTGTTTGTTTTCTTTTGCAACGTTAAGGATTGTTAATCATTCCTTGCCATCCTTGGCTTCACTGCGCCCTCCTGTCCAACTGACACCAGCTTTTTCATCACCTCAGTTGCCTTCAAAAAAAAAAAAAAAAGCATGACAAAATCAATTTGATGATGACTTTATTTATTTATTTACCGATATTCTTAAGCACTTAGCAGAGTTTTGCTGGGCATAGAAGTTTTCGTTGTTTTTCTTCATCTTGTTCCAATTGACGTAATTTTCTCCTCCCTCAACCCCCACCTAACTGCGTTTTTCCTCTGCCCTCACGAGAGAGAAGGAACGGAGCGCCAGAAGCTGCGGCGCGGCTCCGCGTCAGTCCAGTCGGAGCTGTTGTTTCCGCGGTCTCTGGTGCCCCCTCGTGGCCAATCGGTGGAATTGCGGTCGCGTATGTTCGGTGCCGCAGGCAGCATTACGCATGCGCGCAGGCACGCGGAAATGGCGTACGTACGTTCACATCGCTCTGCGCAGCGAATCTGCCGAGGTTTGTTATGGTTAGTCCTCCAGGCAACAGCACGCATGCGCCAGAGAACTCATAAATAGCTTTCAAATCTACCAAGCCCTGAGATGCAGTCGAGCAGTCAATTCCTGCTGGCTCAGCAACGGTTTTCTCTCTTGCTGTCGGAAGTGCTCCTTGTCTACTTCCTCGGACGGTTCGACGCTCGAGCCTGCCTCGGGAACAGGCACATGCGTAGTGCGGTGCGGAGGGTGGCGCTTGCGCAGTGCAGCGTCTAGGCTTGGGCACGCGTAGTGCTCTGCCGAGAGGGGCGCATGCGTAGCGCCGAGCCGCTACCGGCACATGCGCACTGCAGTGCCCGGGCTCGCGCGTGCGCGTTGCTCTCCCGAGGCTCGCTGGTCGCGGGTTGCTGCCGCGTCGGTGCTGCTGCACGCCAGTACCGCGACCGCGAATCTCCGAGCTGCTCGCGTTCCACTGCCGCTGACGGTGCAGGGCTGGGGGTGGAAAGGGACTCTGCTGGTTCACCGGGGCGGAGAGGAAGTTGGATGCCACGAGGCGCTGAGGGGCAGCTGTGAGCCCAACCGGTCCGCTTCCGCGTGGGCTTGGGCATAAAAGGGCGGAAATAGACGAGGGGCATCCTGGATTAGAAGGGGGAGAATATCGCTGGGCCGGCGGTCCGGGAATCGACTGCTTGCCCGTCCCCGTCGTGGGCTGTCGAAACATTTGCAGTCTTTAAGTGGACGGGCGCACGGTCGCTATTAGCTGGAGGACTGATCACCATAGAGAGCGGCGCATTAACTGCGCAGAGCGGTTAAAACGCCACTTCCGCATTTGTACGCGCATGCGTTGTGCTGCTTGCGGGACGCGGCGACAGACAGCGGCAGTTCCGCGCATGGGCCACGAGGTGGCAGCAAAGACCGCGGAAAGAACTTTTCTGACGGGATTGACCTGCGTTTTTCTCCCCTGGCGACCCGTTCTCTCTGTCTTGTGATGGCGGGAGAAGAGCACGAAGTTAGAAGCGGGGGCGTTGTGGGGGGAAAGACGAAGAAAAAAAGAGAGAGACTACCCCAAACCCAGGCAAGCTCTGCTAAGTGCTTATAAGTAGCTGTGAAAAAATAAGTTGTGTTTTTTTTTTTTCTTTTTGCCAGCATCTGTTGCATTGTTTCTAAATGTTCACAGACCAAAATGCAACTGCCCGGCAAATTTAACGATAACGAAATTAAAGCCCATTGGCAGAAAGTGCGGGGCCATATTACTGTTCACTCAGCCTCTGTCTTGTTCCTACTTTTAATGTATTTTTTCCCAAGGGCCTTTCTTCAACTCCAGGTTTCATTTTTGGCTTTTTATTCTTTTTTATGCCCTAAAATGGGTAGTGTTAGGCCCCAGCAGGTCTACGCAGGCAGTCACAGCACAGAGTTGCTGTTTTGAGATTAGTGTGGACCATTACAGCGTTTCCACAAAGACTAACGAAAACTGCAGTTGTCCACCTAAGTTTGCAGATGGAAAAAAATAATTCACCTGCATAGAACGAATCGATGCGTCACAGCTGCCATCGGCAAGATGGCCCGAGAGTTGTGTGGGTCTATCAGGCTCAGCTGCAGCTTTTCATCTTTTCAGCTGCCCTTCTTTGGTCCTCCTGCAGCTGGACAGGTAGCCCACAAGGGCACGGGGTATACGCAGGCCCTCCCCAGCCAGCTGCGGCAGGCGCTCCTTTTTTGAGGATTACTTGTTCACATACCCAGTTTCCAGCTCATTCCCTTTGGAAAGCTTTTCTTGCGCTCCGTGTTACTAGCGCACAATAGAAGTTAAGCCAGTTAAGCCTCTCTCAAGCCCAAGGAGTCCAATGTGCAAGTGTTTTTTGTTTGGGTCTGTCTGTTTTTTTTCCGGGTGTAGGGGGCAGGGGGTGGGCATTTGAGATAGCTGAGCTGTGTGAAAAAAGTCAGTGTCAGAAAGGCCTCTCTCTGATGCCAATGAATATGTCGTTTCCTAAAGCCTGGTCAGTCTTCTCTGCTGGTTGCAGAGAGTTGAGCTATTACGTATGGCCAAGACGAAAGTGTAATCAGAGAAATAGGTGGAGTTGCTCCTTCTGGTAATTTAATGCCTCACCGTGGTATAGGGCGGATGAATGCTGGCTTTGTACCAAAGCACTTGGTAACCCTGAGATTCAAACCTTAATGCTTTCCAGCAAATTTATATTTTCAGGTAGTGCCGCAGAGATGCGGTGACTATTGTTCACGTATTTTCACGTGTCACTGATTACATGGGTTTTCAAAACAGGCGCAGCAGAAAACTATTCTCATTGACCGGAATGATTTCTAGTAGGATTCTGTTGTTTTTGCCTCTGGGCCTTGTGTTAAAATAGTAATTTCTGGGGGCTGGCAGGTGCTATCAATATCAGAGATGGGCAAATAAGGCATAAATCTGTGTCCTATAGTAAGTTGGATATGAGCGAGCCGGGTACTTTATTATGGGAAATTGTAAAGCTGTTTTTCTAGGAATGGTGCAGCTGTGTCTCACTTGTGTGCGCAGTTGGTGTCTAGACTAAAGGAGACTTGTTAAGCGCTCTGCTGACACGTAGGGATGGATGGAAAATTACAAGAGGGAGCTTGAGCATGTATGTATAGAATGTAAGGACCTGCAGTTAAGGATTTGGATTTGCACCTGAGTCCGTGCCTTCAGATGATGCAAGCGCTATGCCTTATCACCCAGTGGAAACGGTCAAAGAGCTGCTTTGGGACAGAATGTTTATACTGCTCAGGAAGTGTGGCCTTCCAAGGTACTTCAGGTATCCCGAAGAACAGAAGCAAGCAGTAATGATTCCTTTCTCTCTCGATTCCAATACTTGTAGGTAGTGTGCTTGAGAAAGACTTTGGAGGCTTTCCTCAGCCTCTTGATTTCCTCATACCTTTACAAAAGCGGACTGCCAGAAAACAAGAAGACTTCACATGCTTTTTGAGTTTGGTTATTTTATGGGGTTTTTAATTTTTTTTTAGATTTTTTTTTTAGTCCAAATGTAGTAAATTCTCAGTCATACAACTGATAAATTTTCAAGGTCTTTGTGCCGATGGACCATGCTCCAGTTGAACATCAAGTGGAGCAGGAGGTAGCCTTCATCTATGTGGATGAAAATATGGAATCTTGATGGGATGCTGCTGTATTATGGAGAGGAATCTCCGCATCCCCCAGGCTCAGCCAATACACGGACACAGATTTCTGGATGGTGACCATCACTTTCTGCCACCGCTCCTGCTGCCTAGTTGCTCGTCATCATCGGTATCCAGCAGGAGATCACGAAGCTGTGGAGGCACAGTCGTATCCAGGTCATCATCTGAAACTTCTTCCACCAGATTGGAAGGGACCAGTCCTCTTGTGCCATCCGTCAGCTCTCCCAGAAACCAGCCATCTTCATCTACGTCTCCAAAGATGTAAAGGTATTGTCCAGCAGTCAGTGGAAGCTCGTTTTCTGGGTCCTCATTAGGGCCCTCAAAAGGATTGTAGCTGTGACGAGCTATGAATCTTCGAATTAGTGGTGGTGATAATCTGCGAGAATGCAGGCTGCAGCTTGCCATCAGCCACCCTCCCGACTTCTCCAGCCATTCCTGTTCTGGATTTCCGTGTGGCTCCAGCTTTTTCCCAGTCTCCTTTTCCAAATGCTGCCCCTGCAGCTGGTTGGCTTCCTCTGCCTTTTCTGCGGCCTCTCTGGATGTGGAAGAGGCCTCCTTGAGCTGCCGGACTGTTTCCCGCAGCTGCTTGGTAAGGAGGCTGAGCGTATGCGTCTTGTCCTTGAGCCGCTCCACCTCCTCCCTCATCTGCTGAGAGCTTCTGCTCCTCAGCAGGCAGTTCTCCTCTCTAAGGAGGCTGCATTGTCTCTGCAAGTCCTTCAGTGCCCTCAGCAGATGGGCACTCTGCTCCCGCAGCTCCCTGTGCTCAGGTGGGCAGGCCTCTTGTTGCTCTGCAGCCTGAACACCCGCTTCTGCTACAGCCCGATGGCAGGCTGGCCTTTGCCGTGTGCGCGGCCCAGCGGCTGCAGCCCTGGCCCCGTTGCAGGAGGTGGGCGGCTGCCCCTGTCCGTGCTCCAGGATGTAGTGCAGGAAGCGTCTCCTCTGCTCCTGCAGTTCGCGCTGGAGGCGCAGGACATGGGCGGCCTGCTCTGCACCGGGCTTCCTGCAGAGCTGCCGCTGGACTTCCTGCTGCAGTCTGTGGGCCTCTCTGCTGCTCTCGCCACTCAGCAGCTCCTTTGCTAGCTGCCGCAGCAGATCCCGTACCTGGCGGTTGGCATTGTTGCACCGCTGCTGCAGCCCCTCCTGCGTCTGGCGGAGCTGGGCCTCCTTCATCTGCAGCAGTTGGCGGATGTCCGCCTCCCGCTGCCTCTGGCTCTGCTCCCGCAGGTGCTGCAGCTTTGATGCCCGCTGTCGCTCCCAGTTGGAGCGCAGTCGGTCGGCCAGGAGCTGCCGCTCCCGCTCTGCCGCCTCCTGCAGCTCACGTCTCTCGACGGCCCGGCGGCGCTGCATCTCCTGGGAGCGAAGCCGCTCGCCCTCCAGCTGGGCCCGCAGCGCCTCCAGCTCCCGCCTGTGCTCCTCCTGCTGTGCGGGGCAGGCAGGGGGCTGGGCCGGGCCCCGGCGCAGAGAGGGCTGGCAGCACTTTGCCTGTCTCTGCGGCATGGTCGCAGGGACCTGAAGAGACCCTCAGCCTCCAAAAGCTGTGGCCGAAGGCCGCTGAAAGCTACTTTCCTTCCTGGGGCCTGCAAGGACAGCTGCCCCTGACCCCGTAGCGCCCACTGCCTCTCGTCCCTGTCGCAAGGGTGTGCAGACAGTGAATGCCGTGGGGGGGTGCGCCCACAGTCTTCTATGCTGTGTGCCTGCCTGGCACATAATGGAGGGTGGGGCAGTGCAGCCTTCCGGCCTAACTCACAATGAAGGGAGGGTGGGGCTATGGGGCGGGGCGGCCTTCTGGCCCCAGCTCAAAATGGAGGCTGAGGCACGGTGGCTTCAAGCTGCGTTGGGTGGCAGAGATGTCGCAGTGTTGGACAGAACTGCCTTCCGCAGCACTGGGCTGTGTGCATGACCTTTTGTGGTGCTGGAATATGTGGACTTCTCTGGCACTGGAGAAGAAAAGCAGGATGCCATCCAACTCATTGTGATTTCCATTTAGATTCCCGTAAAGGAACTATCTCACCATACCTACGAGCCAGTTAAAGGAAGCTAGTTGCAGGTGTACTCTGCTTAAGGAGCTGCTGGGGCAGATGGCCAGGCTGTCACAAGAAAGCAGCAGCCTGAGGTGCTCCTGGGAATCTCTGAGGGAGACGGATAGGAGGTGGTGTTGTGGGAATCAAATGTTGTTTCTGCATTAGAATTGGATAATATTTTTTATTTCATGAACTCCGTTGTCATAGTTCTTTTTGGGAGTCCTTCTACTTAACTTGGGGAAGATCTCGGATAGTTTGCATCACTTATCCTCTAGCCAAATCTTCCCAGGAATGCCGCTCTGTATATAGGTGTATATATGTATATTTTGTCACACACATTGCAAGAATATCCTGCACGAGATCAAACCGAAGAACAAGTCATGGTATGCCCGAGGAAGCGCCTGAAGAGACATCTGAAGGCCTGGCATCATCCCCCCCGGTGCGCTCCTGTTTGCAGGACGCCCGCCATTGCAATCGCGAATAAAATCTGCTGTTATCAGAGATACCATCCTGACAAAAAGTATTTGGATGTTTCCAACAATTTGGGACTCGTCTGGGATTATTATCACCTCTTTGGAGGTCTCCCTACTGCCCTGGACAGGATAGGTGCACCCGCTGATTTCAGCGGTTCTGTCTGTGTAGTGAGGTGACTCCTTGGGACACCCGATAAGAAACCGAGGCTGTTTCATGAAGGTGGGCTCTGTGAAAGCCACGGGGCAGGTAGGCATGGGTATTGATCCCTGGAGACCTGGTAACTTTGTGCGCGGACCAAGGTAAGGGAGTTTGATTCTTGCCTTGGGGGTCGGTGGAGACTCGAGTGAGTGTGTGTGACTGAGACGCGCTTTCAGTGTGAAGCGAGTGCTGAGTCCCGATTTGCGGTTCTGTTGTCCCACGAGGGGCACGGCCAGGGACGGACGAAGCTGTGTTGGTAAAAGGAAGAGTCTCGGCAGGGAGCTGTTGGTGTGCGGTACCCTGGACACTTGACGAAGTGCCAGCAGTACACCCCTATTAATCCGAGAATCGGAGCGAGGTGCTCCAGAGGGATTGGCCCTAGATCCGAGAATCGGAGTGTGGTAACCTGTGAGCTGGGGAGTTCACAGCAGCATTCCGGAGGGATGGGGAATAGGAGCTCCGAAGAACAGGGGAGAAGGGTCCCCAAATTCGTGCCTAGAGATTGCAGCTTGGGAAAGAAGCTTCAGAATTGGAAAATAATCCCCAGACTGGGGAAAAGAACGGGGAAAAGATGTTTAAATACTGTACACAGACATAGCCTAGAGAGCTACTACAGGGAAAATCATGATTTTGACCAAAATAGGGGTCTGACGGAGATTGGGCCTGTCAGACTTTGTATTTATATGTAATCAGTAAGACTCCTTTTTCTGAAACAGAATTGGCTTATGTTGCTGAATGGGTGTATGAAGTAAAAAAAAACGTTCCTCACAAGAAGGAGTTGAAGTTCAAAAGAAAAAGGAAAGAGAAGCAGAAAAATCATAAATGGGATCCCTTATATAACTCCCCCCCCCTTTAATTTCTAAAGCAGTGGAAGCGGCAGTGACATCTCCAGAGAAGGAGAGTGGCTGTGCTGATGATCCTGAGCAGGGTTCTGGAGAGAGGATGCACTCTCGATTACTGAGGGAGTTGGAGTAATGTGAATGGGACCTGGAGAGTTTTCCTTTCCCCAACACTGACCTTACTAATACTTCACTTTATCCTCTTAGGGCAGTCTCCTTAGGTCAAGGGAAATAGGGTATGCAAATGCCTGCTGTTTTTACTAGAAGAAAAGTTAGGAGTTTCAAGAAGAATTCCTTAGTTGAGGATCTTAGAAGTGTAGTAGAACAATTAGATCAATTTCTAGGGCCTAATTTCTACTCGTGGATGGAAATGATGTTTATCATTGATATGTTGTTTATTGAAGAAGGAGGTGGGCAACTATGCAAGTGTGGGAAATGAATACAGAGGGAAGGTTGGGCCCTGCGGGGAGGAAGAGAGAGGAAGGATCCTGAGGATAAATTGTACTGATTATTGTCGCTGTCTTTGTGATTGTTAAATGTTTCTGTCGTGAAAGTGTTGTGTTATGTTATGTTATGTCATGTACGAGGCTGTTGTGGAACAAAGGGTGTCTAAAGTGATACCGGGAAGACCCCCTGGGTTGTATTTTGGCTCACTGGAGAAACACTGCTGGTGAGCCAGGGGGAATACCGAATAAGAAATCAGGAACATAAATGGAGTAAAGGGACCGGTTTTATAATTGAGTGCCCTAATCATAAGACCAAGTGCTGGGTGTTTGTTGAAGGTGAAGAACTGTATTGTTTGATTTGTGGATTTGGAAGGCAGTGGGAGAAACTGTCTTGATGATATATGGAAGTGCAGTTGTTAATGGTGCAATTGGTAATGGTATATGGAAATGTAATTGAGGGTGTACAAATGGTGGAATTGTGGAAAAGCAAACAAACAAACAAACAAAAAACAACGGCAAAAAGGTTAAGGAAAACAGTGAGTTTGAGATATTAGAGTTTGGGTCGGCACGAGAACACATCCCCCACACTACCCCCCCCACCGCGGCTTGTAAGAACAACTCGGTGCGAGAGAGAGGGCTGGGGGCCGGAGCCTCCCGCTGTAACTGTGCGGGGTGTATTAATTGTGAATGGGGATGGGACGGGACAGTGAGAGTGAGAATAGCTGTCATCTGCAGAGATCTCGGGAAACCCGACATCCCAGTGTAAGCACTGGAAGCCTGGGGAGGGGAGGGGAGGGGAGGGGAGGGGAGGGGAGGGGAGGGGCGGATGTGAAACAGAAATTACTAACATTATATTTTAGTAATGATGAAAGTCTGGAAAGTGAAAAGGGTTTGGGAAAAACACGGACTGAGGAAGGCAAAGTTGAGCAGGGTGTAACAGGGATGTCCTTACCTAGAAGAAGAGGTAAGGGGGAGCCTGGAAGGGCTCAGGGAGAGTTCCACCCCCACTGGACCGAAGGCAGCTGGGGAAGCAGGGTCAAGACACTTATTTTCTGATACGGGTGCCTCTTACTCTGTGCTACATCAAGAATTATTACCTGTAGATGATTTTTGTAATAGTTGTAGGAACTCTGGCAAGAGAAGTTTACTTTTGGGGGACCAATTAAATACAGGTTAGGAGAACAAGTAGGATTATACAAATTCTTGTACATGCCAGGTTCTCCAAAACCATTACTTGGGCATGATGTGTTAGAACAGTTGAATGTAGAGATTAAATTCAGTAGAGAAAATTGGAGCTAAGTGTCAAGCAAGACCAATTGACGGAAAATTTTAAGTCTGGCTTTAACACAAACTGGGAAAAGCAATGTTGTACCCCCAGAAGTTAGGTAAATCCTAAATCAGGCGTACACAGGATTGCAGGCATCAGGAATGCCTGGCAGAGCCAAAAATGCAGCCCAATAAAAGTTAAGTTAAAGATGGGAGCCAGCCCAACCAGGGTAAAGCAGTGCTCTTTAAGGATACAAGATTGCAGGAGGATAAAAGAAATAATAAATAACTTTTTGAATTTTGGATTATTAATTGGATAGAAATCCAAATAGAACACCCCAATCTTGCAAATGAAAAATTGGATGGCAAGAGCTATAGTTTGGTTCAAGCTTTGAGGGCAATTAATAGAAATGTTGAATATATACAACCCGTGGTGTATATCTTTATTAACCAAGTTAAGGAATAAGTAGGCGGGGTTTACCGTTCTGGATTTGAAGTACACCTTTTCCTGCCTGGTTTTGCCAAAGAAAGTCTACGATTATTTGCCTTTGAATAGGAAAACTCCAATATGGGAAGAAGGAAAAAAAAAAATAAATTAAAAATACACATATATATATATAGATAAATAAATAAGAAAAATTCAGCTAACCTGGACAGTGTTACCCAGGGTTGTGAGAACAGCCCAGTGATTTTTGAGAACTGGTCAACTCGTGAGCCTGAGATTTGGGTTCCTCCATCTCACAGTGGAACTTCACTGCAGTACGTGGAGACTACGGTAACAAAGGAGGACTGTGTACAGTGGACTGTGAGTTTGCTGAATTTCTTGATTTAAATGGCTATCAAGTTTCTCAACAGAAAGCACAACTGATCAAAGAGAAGGAAGCAGTTTGCTGAATACCCAGAGCATCAACACAGAGCTACCTCCAAGCCAGCAGTGTGCACTGCAGGGAGGCTGTCTATGCCAGTTGGTCAGACCTACAGGAGGAACCGCTGGACAACGCTGAGGATTCCTGAATTCACTGACGGAAGCAGCTTTGTGAG
Source organism: Phasianus colchicus (assembly GCF_987193195.1). Taxonomy (NCBI): domain Eukaryota; kingdom Metazoa; phylum Chordata; class Aves; order Galliformes; family Phasianidae; genus Phasianus; species Phasianus colchicus. The sequence continues at coordinate 61,012,556 of NC_143440.1, forward strand.
ACAAGGAAACTGTAAGGCAGGATATGCAGTAATGGCTACTGACAAGGTAATTGAAGCAAAACCATTACCTGTGGGGACTTCTGCTCAGAAGGCTGAAATAACTGCCTTGACAAGAACCTTAAATATATGGACAGATGCTAAATATGCTTTTGGGGTGGTACCCACTCATGGTACCATCTGGAAAGAGCGAGGTTTTCTTACACACATGGAAAACAAATTCAGCATGATGTAAATCTACCAAGGAGCAGCGTGGCTGTCGTACATTGTAAAGGACATCAGAAGAGTGACACTGTACAGGAAACTGGGAATATGATGGTGGATCAGGTGGCAGAACAGGCAGCTGAAGGAAAAGAAATTGGTGAACTGGCTTTAATTCCAGGCGGTAAACTTAAAATATCTGAACCTTAATCAGAACCTCTAAGGTATTGTAGAGAGGATAGAAATCTAATTAATAATTTAGAAGGGAAGAGAGCAAGCTGACAGGTGGGTGCACACCCAGATGGACACATTGTCGTGCTCTTTATTATTTTATAGAAATTGGCTCTAAGGGAACATAATAAAACACAAGGGGGTACAGACATCAGAAAGTAACTGTACAGTCCTAGTACCAGGACTGGGTACAAGAGGGGCTTGTTGGGAAAGGGAATCTTTTAGGACAACAGTTGCAAATTGATTTTTTTCAGAACTGCCAGGAAAAAGGAGGGTTTCGGTATATGCTAGTTCTAACAAATACCCTTTTCAGGGTGGCCAGAAGCATTCCCTTGCAGGACCAATAAAACCAAAGAAATGAAAGGTATTGCTGCAGGAGATTATACCAAGTGGGTGTCCTGCAGCAATACCCTTCAACAAGGGAACTCACTTTATTGCAGAGATTGTCCAACAGGTCAGTAAGCATTGGGAATAAATTGGCAATTGCACATATCACACAGACCACAGGCGCGTGGTCAGGTGGAAAAGATGAACTATCTAATTAAATCACAGGTTGTAAAACTGGGCCAGGAAGCTGGACTATCCTGGCCAAAGTTGTTGCCTTTGGCTCTCCTTAGGAGCAGAATGAAACCTAGAGCCAAAGAGGGGTTAAGTCTTTCAAAATACTGTACAAAAGGCCTTATGTTGTACAAACAGGATCTCTACCCAGGTAGGGAGTGAAATACTGAGCATGTGGTAAGTCTACAAGAACAGCTTCAGGAAATAGAGAAACTGGTTCTAGGAACTAGAGCCCAAGGCCTTGACGGCTTGATACATAATATTTTAACAAGAGATTATGTGTATATAGCAGATGTCTTTCACATTTGCCCCTGAAATCAAGGTGGGTAAATCTGTTCCAGTGCTGCTAACATCCCGCACAGCAGTGGTTAAGAAGGTCCCTCAAATACAATGGGATAATTGTTAGAAATGTTCATTTGATTAAGTGCAGCATTTGATGTAAATGTTTATGTATCTCTTGTGAAAAACATCATTGCAAAGTATACTTATATCAGTAATTGTTTGGTATGTGGGCAAGCTAAGGGCTTAAACTTTTCACTTCTTGTTGTCCCTGATGATTTTAAGGCGAGAAATCAAATTGTTGCAGGGTTTGAGTTACTGTCCTTGTGGGTGATGATCAACAAGAATGTAGATTGGATTAACTACATTTGTTATAATCAGTGGAGATTTACAAACTATACAAAAGAGTGCAATAAAGGGAACTGCAGAACAGTTAGATGCCATAAGTAGGATGGCCTGGGAAAATAGAATCTCCTAAGATATGATACAAGCTGGGAGAAAAAAAAAAAAAAAAAAAGGGTGTATGTGTAATGCTGGGTACCGGTTGTTGCACCTTCATCCCAATAACACAGCTCCAGGTGATACAATAACTAAGGCATTGCAAGGGCTTACCACCCTTGCCAATGAACTGGCAGAAAAATCGGGGATACTTCTATCACTGGATGGTTGGAGTCCTGGTTTGGTGAATGGAATGGGGTGATTGTATCCACGTTTACTTCTTTCATAGTAGTAGCAGGAGCCCTGATGGCCACTGGTTGCTGTGTTATTCCCTGTGTGAGGGGACTGGTACAGTGATTGATCGAGACAGCACTATTGAAGCAAACACCAATGGAGTCACCACATTTGGATAAAATGATGGTATTAGAGGAGATGGGAAATAAAGAAAGTGGAGAAGAGGGAGATGTCTATAAAAGTGAAACTTTAAAAATTGCAGAAAGCAACAGTGTATGAAAAAAGAAAAAGGGGGGGAATTGTGGGAATCAAATGTTGTTTCTGCATTAGAATTGGATAATATTTTTTATTTCATGAACTCCGTTGTCATAGTTCTTTTTGGGAGTCCTACTTAACTTGGGGAAGATCTCGGATAGTTTGCATCACTTATCCTCTAGCCAAATCTTCCCAGGAATGCCGCTCTGTATATAGGTGTATATATGTATATTTTGTCACACACACTGCAAGAATATCCTGCACGAGATCAAACCGGAGAACAAGTCATGGTATGCCCGAGGAAGCGCCTGAAGAGACATCTGAAGGCCTGCCATCATCCCCCCCCAGTGCTCTTTGTTTAACGAAGACTTTGGAGACAAACACCATATCGATACGATGACAAGAAGAGCACTGAGACTTCTTGGAAACAACAGGATGGCTGCTGACTGACACCAGATAACACACGAATCAACAAACGTAAACTGATAAGATTGTGAACCTGGAGCACCCAGCAAATGGGGAAACTGGGCAGGGGATGGATAAAGGGAAAAACAGGGTATAAAGATTGTCATCTTGTGTCCATAGGTGCGCTCCTGCTTGCGGGACGCCCGCCATTGCAATTGCAAATAAAATCTGCCTCTCTGGATGTGGAAGAGGCCTCCTTGAGCTGCTGGACTGTTTCCCGCAGCTGCACGGTAAGGAGGCTGAATGTCTGCTTGAATGTCACTGGCACCTCCTGGTACCGCCTGCTACCTCCCTGTGTTATCTCCTCTCATTTCTGTGGCTCTGACCCCACACGTCAACCCCATGTCCCCTCAAGTCCCCCCGTGCCCCCTGGCCAACTTCGCTCCGGGTCAATGTCACCATGGGGTTGACAGGGATAGGGATGCCTGTGGGGTGCGTGGAGTCCTGGGAGAAGTTGATGGCCGTGCGCAGTGGGGTGATGGTGTCCTCGTCTGTGACAGTGGGGTGGGGGCAGTGCCCCACAAGTGGGGGTCATTGCCCCCAAAATGGGGCTTGTGCCCCACGCGTGCGGGCAACTTGCATGGGGACTGCATTCTGTGATGCTTTGTCCTTTCTCCAAATGTTCTGTGACTTCAGCAATCCCACGTCGTGCCGCAGCAGAAATGGGGTCCTGCAGTACGTCAGTGATCTCTGACTTGAGGTGCGCAGGGGCTGCACGAAGTACGCACGCTGCAGCCTCCCAACTTCTTTGGGCTTTGGGATCGATGTTTGAGCCAAAGGGCTACACGCTGCCATATGGGCAGGTGCCAGGTTCACCCGCTGAGGACACCAAATCCTAAAATAATTTCACAATGGTCTTTAATTGCTGTGCGAGTAGATGACACACGTTTCTCACTGGGAAGCCATAAGCTGACCCCGACAGTTTGGCAGACAGCACTCGCTCCATTCACACTGTAATCGCAGCCCTTTGCTGTCCAGGCTGCACACACAGCTTCTCAGCACCTTGCTGCATTAGTACTGAAATTTGTACTCCCCTACTTATTAGAAATTTCACCAGTAGCCTTTGAGGACAGACTGGAATCAAAATATGTGGGCCTTCATAGCTCGTCTTTTTTTTTTTTTTCTTTTTTTTTCCTTCATGCTTTTATGGGAACTTTGAGATCACAGCCTGAAGCAGTGACGGAGCACCTGGTGAGGGGTGTAGCCCTGCAAGCACAGGTGGATGCAGTGCACCTGTGGGACCAGATGGGGCTGAGCCTGGCTCCACCCCTCCCTCACCTCATTTAAGGGCTGGCAGCCCCAAAGGCAGGGTTTCTTCCTGGAGACTGCCTCCTGTGGATTGTTGGGTGAGCTCTGGTTCTTGGAAGGAGGTGTTTCTTTATTGCAGGGCTTTGGTCTCTGCCTTTCTAAGGGGGTCCTAAGCTGGGTCAGCTACTGAAGGAGCTATCTCTGCTATGCCTGTCCTTATGATGCCCTTCAATTGTTCTCTGACGGGAATGAAGGGGTTATCTCCCTTTCTCTGAACTGGTAATGGAGGGACTGATGTTTGTTCCGTTCGTTTGCTCTTGTCTCGTTTCTGGAATGCTTCAATCGCCCCAAGGTAATGCTGGTTGGCTGACTGAGCATTGCAAATCTGGAAATGCCTGGAGCTAATGTGCTTTTCCGTAAAGGGATTCTGTGTTCTCCAGATCTTCTTTGCAGCTCTTTTTAAGTTGAATATCTTCCCGTGAAGTCTCTGTTCCCTCTTTCGTGATTCTCCTTGCATGATCTCCAACCTGGGACTCCAAACTTGGTTTCTCTGCTACCACGTTGCCCCAACTCTTTTTATGGCACATTCCCTCTGTGTCCTTGTGTCCTGTTTGTGTCTTGGAGTCCTCCCTGTGTCTTCTGCCCATGTCCCCTCTGTGTCTCCTGTGCCACGTATTAATTTCACCCATGCTGAGTATTGTTTAAGGGCACGTATTTAAATTATGCTCCGTGTCTCTTTGGATCCTGTTCTGTTTTGCAGCTCGATGGGGTTTAAGGGTTCCTGGGGCTCTTCTAGTTAGTGGTTTAAGCACTGTGAAATCTGTGGAGCAGATAATAGAACACCACGAATCCCTTGTATGCAGGTGGGTTTTGTGATGGCTGTGGGACACTCACTTAGAGATGGAATGGGGGTCACAAGGGGCTCGCCTTGCTCCCTGGGGTTTATTCTTCCAGCCCAATAAGCTACGTGGCTGGTGATAGAGTGTGGTGCATGTATCAGGCTGGGACCTGAGCTTAAGAAAACCCCCAGCCCCAGTGGCCGTTTTCTTCATCCTCGCTTAGTGTAATACAGTCTCCACTACTTGAGCATACTGAACACAAGTATTCTGTTCCTGTTTTGTCTGGTTCTCTCCTAGACCTCCCTTACAGATTTGTCAGTAGTAACAGATGTCAGGGCATAGTTCTCAGGGCACGTTGTGGCCGACCACCCCAGGGTCCTAGGGTTCTTTCTGTTTTTATGGCAGATCCGGCTTCATCTTTATAGGAAACAAAGGATTGTCGTCTACTGGATCACTTTGTCTGGATCACCCCAGATATCTCCATCCCAATTGTCAGGGGATGCTGTTAGTTTCCTAGTCTGTATGATACCCAACCTCCCCACCCCTCTTCCTTCCATCCCCTGACCGCCATTCAATAGCCAGCTCTGCAGCTGTGGGACCCACCAGTGTGATGAAGCAGTACCTCTGGTGTGCTGAATACTGGCACTGGCACAGAGAGGCTCTATGGCTGATGTGAATCTTCCTGACTGGACTACTTGGTGAGTTTCCCCAGAGCTGTTGAGCACACAGGCTTCCCTACCTACCCTGGTTGCTCACCATGCCATCGATGTCCTTTGTGGACATGGCTTCAGGTATCATACCAGAGACTCCTTAGAGTCGGAAGCAACCATTTACGATGGTCTAGTCCGACTTGCCCACAATGAACAGGGACATTCACAGCTAGATCAGGTTGCCCTGCGTGTCACCTTGGAAGGGACAGGGCATCCACCGCATCTCTGGGCAACCTGGTCTGCTGTGCAGAATCACAGAATGTCCTGGGTTGGAAGGGACCTGGAGGATCGTGAATCTCCAACCCTCCCCCCTGCTACGTGCAGGACCATCAACCTCCCCATTTCATACTAGACCGGGCTGCCCAGGGCCCCATCCAACCTGGCCTTGAACACCTCCAGGGATGGACGGGGCATCCACAGCCTCTCTGGGCAGCTGTTCCAGCACCTCACTGCTCTCTCTGTGAAGAACTTCCCCCTGACATCCAACCTAAATCTTCCGTCCCTCAACTTAAAACATTTCCCCTTGTCCCTTGCTATGAAAGATATTTTCCTTATATCTAACCTAAATTTTCCCTTCTTCTTTCCTTCAGCTCCCCTTTGGGTATCGGTATGGCTGTTACCAGGTCACCTCGGGGCCTTCACTTCTCCAGGCTGAACAGCCCCAGCTCTCTCAGCCTGTCCTCACAGGTGAGGTGTTTGATCCTTCGGTTCTTTTTTTTTCTTGTGGCCGTCCTCTGTATGTGCTCCAATGGGTCCATGTCTCTTCTGCACTGAGGGCTCTTCATATGGACACAGTACTCCAGGTGAGGCCTCTTCAGCACAGAGCAGAGGGGCAGGATCACTTCTTTTCACCTGCTGACCGCACATCTTTTGGTGCAGCCCAGGGTGTGGCTGGTTTTCTGGGCTGGGAGGGCACTTTGCTGGCTCGTGTACAGCTTGGCATCCACCAGGTCTTTTGGGACAGGCCTATGCTCAGCCTTTTCATCCCCCAGCATGTATCGGTAGTGGGGGGTTCTCTTGTCCCGGGTGCAAGACACTGCGCCTGGGTTTGTTGAACCTGATGAGGTTTGTCTGTGCCCGCTGCTCGAGCCTGTCGAGGTCCCTGTGGTTGGCGTCCCGTCCCTCTGGCGTGTCACTGCTCCCCACAGCTTGGTGTTGCCAGCAAACTTTCTGAGGGTGCGCTCGATCCCGCTGGTGATGCCACTGATGAAGATACTGAAGAGTCTCAGCCCCAGCACGGACCCCTTTGAGATGCCATTCATCACCGATCGCCATCCAGACACAGAGCCGTTGGCTCCTGCACTCGATCCTGCAGCCGGTTCTTTGTCCATTGAACAGTCCGCTCACCGAATCCGTATCCTTCCAAGTTGGAAAGAAGGATGTTGTGTGTGAGGCCTTGCTGAAGTCCAGGTGGATGATATCAGTGGTTCTTCACTTGGCTATTGATGCAGTGACGCCATCACAGACGGCCACTAGATTGGTCAGGCAGGATTTACCCTTGGTCCTCTGGGTGCTCCAACAGGTCCCTGTCTTTTCTGCGCTAAGGACTCTACACCTGGGCGCGATCCCTAGATATGGGATCACGTAGAATATCGTCTCAGATAAGGGAAACCACTTTACTTCACAAGTCCTACAGGAGCTAATGAGAACTCTAGAAATCAAGCGGGAGTTCCGTACTCACCAGCACCCTCCTTCTTCAGGGAAAGTAGGATGGATCGGTCAGATGCTGACAAAGCGCTTGTCAAAATGGATTTTAGAGACCAAATGACCATGGCCAAAGCGTTTACCTGTAGCCCTTCTCAGAATACGAACCGCTCCCAGAAAAGACTTGGGAGTATCACCGTACGAAATGCTGTTTGGGTTGCTGTACTTGGGAGGGAGAGGTGAGATGCCCTCTCTTGAAACCAAGGATAAGTTTCCTAAGAACTACATACTCGGGTTGTCTGCTTCTCTGTTATCCCTCAAGGGACATGGACTGCTGTCTTGAGCTCCACCTCTGGAATTTCTAGTGCCCTCATTCCGTGCTGGAGGCTGGGTCCTAACACGCACGTGTAAGGAATCAAAGCTTCAGCCCGAGTGGGATGGACCATTTCAGGTGCTGCTGCAGTGGATGTCGTCTGCCTTGACTTCAGCAATGCTTTTGATACAGTCTCCCACGACATCCTGCAAATGAAGCTGAGGAAGCGTGGGATAGATGAGTGGACAACGAGGTGGGCTGAGAACTGGCTTACTGGCTGAGCTCAGGGGGCGGTGATCGGCGGTGCGGAGTGCGGTTGGAGAGCTGTGAGTGGCGGTGCTCCCTGGGGGCTGGTGCTGGGTCTGGTTGTGAAAGGTAGGTTGTGTTTTTGCAGTAGAAGCTTTTAGTGTTTTCTGTACGTAGTATTGACCTTCACTGAACTTATAACCCTCTTGTGAAATAGCTGTTTTCCTTCCACTAAGAAAGCTGTTGAACAGAGTAGAAAGTTAAAGATTGGGGGCGTTCTGACTGGGGTAGAAGTGAGCCAGGTGCAAAACAAGGCAAAGATGCGGGGTGGAGAAAGAGAGCCCAGCACAGGGCAGAACGCATGTGCTCACTCTTGGAAATATGGCCCTCGTGGCCAATCGGGGGAACTGCATCGAGGTTGTTTCAGCGGTCTCTGGTGCCCCCACGCGGTCAATCGGCAGAATTGCGGCAGCGTTGCTATGTCGCCGCAGGCAGCAGGGTGCATGCGCGCAGGCACGCGGAAGTGGTGCTCTGTCCCCTGGGAAGTAGTGCGCATGCGCCACAGAGCTTTCCAATCGCACACATTTCTTCGAAGCCCTGAGGTGCAGGTGAGCAGTCAATACTTGGACCTTCGGCTCCGCGACACTTTTCTCTCTTCCGATCCAGAATGCTCCTCGTCTGTTTCCTCGGGCGGTTTTATGCCCCGGTCTGCTTCGAGAACGTACTGAACGCACTGCAAACGACGGCGCGTGCGTTTTGCGGCCGTGAGGAAAGCGTGCGTATTGCGGCGCCGAGGCTGGCGCGCGCGCAGAGCACGTGACACACACGCATTGCGGGGCACAGACAGGCGCATGCCCCGTTCGGAGCAGAATCCAGTGCGTGCGTAGCGCTTTTTTTTTTCCTTCTTCTTCTTCTTCTTCTTTTTTTTTTTTTTAAACCACTGGCGCATGCGTCGTGCTTTCTCATGAATCGCGCGTCCGTACTCCGTGCTGTTGTCTGGAGAACCGCGCCGGCGTAGTGCGGTGCGGAGACTGCCGCGTGCGCGGTGCCTTGCTTGGCCCGTGCGCGTTGCTCTCGCGAGACTTGCTTTTCCAGGAACGCTGCCGTGCAGGGCTGGGGCTGGAGCCCCAAACGTCTGCTCCTCCACCGCGGCGGCAAGCACGTTGGGTGCCACGAGGCGCTGAGGGGCAGCCGTGAGCCGGCCCGGTCCGTTCCCGGGTGGGCTCGGGCATAAATCGGCGGAAATAGACGAGGGGCATCCTGGATTAGAAGGGGAAATTATCGCTGAGCCGGCGCTCCGAGAATCGGCTGCTTGCCCGTCCCCGCAGTGGTCTGTCGAAACAATTGCTATCTTTCAGTTGACGGGCGCGTGTTCGCTATTATCTGGAGGACTGATCACCATAGAGAGCGGCGGATTAGCGGCGCAGAGCGGTTAAAACGCCACTTCCGCGTTTCTACGCGCATGCGTTGTACCGCTTGCCGGCCTGAGCAGCGGGCAGCGGCAGTTCCGCGCATGGGCCACGAGGTGGCAGCAGAGACCGCGGGAAGAACTCCGGCGGCATTGCCGGGGACCCGCGGCGCAGGCCGTGGCGATCCGTTCTGCGTTGTGATAACGGGGGAAGAGCGCGAAGTTAGAAGCGGGGGGAAAAGACGAAGAAAACAAAGGGAAACTATTCCAGACCCCGGAAAGCTGTGCTAAGTGCTTATGAATATCTGTTACAAAAGAAAACAGACTCGTTTTTGCCAGCATCCATTGCACTGTTTCTAAATATTCACATACCGAAATGGAACTGCCCGGCAAATTTAACGATAACGAAATAAAGCACTTTGGCAGAAAGCACAGGGCTATATTAACGTTTGCTCAGCCTCTGTCTTGTTCACATTTTAATGTATTTTTTCCAAGGTCTTTCTTCAACTCCAGGTTTCATTTTTGGCTTTTCATTCTTTTTAATGCCATAAAACGGATACTTTTAGGCCCTAGCAGGTCTACGCAGGCAGAGACAAAGTTGCAGTTCTGAGATTCTTGGGGACTGTTACATCATTTCCACAAAGATTAACAAAACCTGCAGTTCTCCACTGAAGTTTACAGATGGAAAACACGAATTCAGCTGCATAGAAAGAATCGATGTGTCACAGCTGCCAGCGGCAGGACGGCCAGAGAGTTGTGCAGGTCCACCCGGCTCAGCTGCACCTTTTTTATCTGCCCTTCTCTGGTCCACCTGCAGCTGGACAGATAGCCCACAAGGGCACGGGGGACACAGATCCCCCCGGCCAGCTGCAGCAGTCGCTCCTGCCAGCGCTCCCTTTCCTCCCGACCATTCCCATTTTGCAGGCTGGTGCCCTGTGTGGCAGAGGAGGAGAGAGCTGCGGGCAGAAGGAAAACAGGGTGCTGGGATTCCTCCAGCCCGCTGCCAGATGTTTTCTCTGGCATGTTGGGGGTGGGCAGAGGACTGTGGGAGCAGCTTCGAGGCTCTGGGCAGGAGGGAAGGCAGCAAAGATGCAGCTTCAGGCAGCGGACTCTGAGCTGGAGCGGTGCAGCCAGGCACAGCTGCACAGCTCACAGTCTGGACACACGGAAGAAGTTCGTCCAGCTGAGGGCTGCAGGGCTGTCCTTACCAAGCGCTCCCCCATGCTGCAGTTCTGCATGGGCACCGATTGCTCAAGCTCTTCCCACTGCAGGAGCTCAGAAGCGACAACAGCCCCGACCCCAAACCAGGCAGGTAATGACAACATCCACACACAGATACATACCCGATACAGAATCTGGCACTCTACAGTCCTTCCAGAGCTTGTTGCTGCTTTTTAGGCTGCTCCACCGCTATTCTGTCCTTTTCCCTTCATTCCCCTATGTCTCGCCCCCTTCCTTCGCCCTGTGCCATCCCCATTCCTTTTTCAGGCTTCCTCCTTTCTTTCCTCACTTCCTTCCCCGTCCCTTCCCCCACAGGCAACGGCCTGTGTTCTGCTGCTGTTTCAGCTGACAATCCTGAAACCACACTTTTCAAAGACATTGGATCAGATCGCATACTGTCACTGATTTAAAAAAGAAAACAACAAGTGCAGTATTATGTACGGATAACAAACTGCTACCTGCTTGAAAAACAGTAGCAGCTCCTCATCCTGGAGTGTCACCATCACCCCCACGTTGGGCTGGCACTGCTCATCTGCCCCGCAGTGCTGCTCAAACTCCTGGCACAGCCTGCCACCTCCTTCTGTCACCTCCACGTGCCACCTCCTCTTGCCTCTGTAGTTCTGACCCCACGCGTCAACCCCATGTCCCTCCGTGTCCCCCCATGTCCCTGTGTCCCCATGTGCCCTCTCATGTCCCCTCAAGTGCCCCCACGCTCCCTGCCCCGCTTTGCTCCATGCTGATGTCGGCTTGAGGACAGGGACGGGGATGCCTGTGGGAGTGGAGTCCGGGGAGACGTTGCTGCCCATGCGCAGTGGGGTGATGGAGTCCTCGGGGCATGGCTGTGACAGTGGGGTGAGGGTAGCACCCCACAAGTGGGGATCATTGCCTCCAAAATGGGGCTTGTGCCCCCTGCATGTGGGCAAGTTGTACGGGGAGTGCGTTCTGGAGATGCTTTGTCTGCTCTCCAGATCTGCAGTGACTTCAGCAATCCCACGTCGTGCCGCAGCAGAAATGGGTCCTGCGGTACGTCAGTGATCTGTGACTTGAGGAGCACAGGGGCTGCACGAAGTACGCACGCTGCAGCCTCCCTACTTCTTTGGGGTTTGGGATTGATGTTGCAGCCCAAGGGCTACACAGTGCCTTACAGGCAGGTGCCAGCTTCACCCACTGAGGACACCAAATCGTAAAATATTTTCACGATGGTCTTTAATCGCTGCGTGAGTAGGTAATGCACATTTCTCACTGGGGAGCCATAAGGCTGACCCTGACAGTTTGGCAAACAGCACTCGCTCCACTCACACCGTAATCGCAGCCTTTTCGCTGCACATGCGGCTTCTCAGCATCTTGCTGCATCAGTATGAAAATCTGTGCTCTCCTACCTATGAGAAATTTTATCAGTTGCCTTTGAGGACATCTGACTGGAATCAAAATATGTGGGCCATCCTTGCTCATTCAGTGATAAACTTCCCCTTGCCAGACAGGCAGACCCAATTCACTTTTTTTTTTTTTTTTTTTTTTTTTTTTTTATTCATGACGTTATAGGAACTTTGAGATCACAGCCTGAAGCAGTGATGGAGCATCTGGTGAGGGGTGGTGCAGCCCTGCAAGCACAGGTGGAAGCAATGCAGCTGTGGGACCAGGTGGGGCTGAGCCTGGCTCCACCCCTCCCTCACCTCATTTAAGGGCTGGCAGCCCCCAAGGCAGTGTCTTTCCCTGGAGGCTGCCTGCTGTGGACTGTTGGGTGAGTGCTCTTTCCTGGAAAGAGGCAACTGGTTTTTGTTCTATGCTGTAGGGCTTTGATCTTTGCCCTCTGATCTGAGGGGATCCGAAGCTGGACTGGAGCAGCTATGTCTGCTATGCTTGTTCTTATTTTTCTTTTCAGCTCTTTTCTTAAGGGAGTGAAGGGGTTATCTCCCTTTCTCCGAACTGGTAATGGAGGGGCTGATGTACATTCCTTTATTTTGCTCTTGTCTCATTCCTGGAATGCTTCAGTCAGTCCCAAGGTAATGCCGGTTGGCTGACTGAGCATTGCAACTCTGGAAATGCCTGGAGCTAATGTGCTTTTGCGTAAAGGGATCCTGTGTTCTCCAGGTTTCCTCTGCAACTCTTCTTAAGTTCAGTACCTTCTTGTGAAGTCTCTGTTCCCTCTTTCATGATTCTCATTGCCTAATCTCCAACCTGAGACTCCAAACTCGGTTTGTCTGCTACCACGTTGTCCCTATCCATTTCATGACGCATACCCTCTGCATCCCCCTCCACGTTCCCTCTGTGACCTCGTGTCCCGCCTGTGTCTGTGTCCTCCCCGTGTCCTCTGCCCACGTCCCCTCTGTGTCTCCTGTGCCACGTATTACTTCCGCCCATGCTGAGTATTGTTTAAGGGCACGTATTTAAACTATGTTCCGTGTACCTTTGGATACCGTTCTGTTTTGCAGCTCGATGGGGTTTAAGGGTTCCCGGGGCTCCTCTAGTTAGTGGTTCAAGCACTGTGAAATCTGTGCAGCGGATAATGGAACGCCGGAAATCCCTTGTTTGTGCATCGCTTGTATGCAGATGGGTTTTGCGATGGCTGTGGGACGCTCACTTCAAGATGGAATGGGGGTCACAAGGGGCTCGCCTTGCTCCCTGGGCCCAATAAGCTTCCGTCCCAATAAGCTTCTTGGCTAGTAGTAGGGTGAGGTGCATGTATTGGGCTGGGAGCTGAGCTTAAGAAAACCCCCGGCCCCAGTGGCCGTTTTCTTCATCCTCACGTAGTGTAATACAGTCTCCACTACTTGAGCATACTGAACACGAATATTCTGTTGCTGTTTTGTCTGGTTCTCTCCTAGGCCTCCCTTACAAATTTGTTAGTAGTAACAGATGTCAGGGCATAGTTCTCAGGGCACGTTGTGGCCGACCACCCCAGGGTCCTAGGGTTCTTTCTGTTTTTATGGCAGACCTGGCCTCGTATTCATAGGAAACAAAGGATTGTCTTCTACTGGACCACTTTGTCTGGATCACCCCAGATATCTCCATCCCAATTGTCAGGGGATGCTGTTAGTTTCCTAGTCTGTATGATACCCAACCTCCCCACCCCTCTTCCTTCCATCCCCTGACCCTCATTCAATAGCCAGCTCTGCAGCTGTGGGACCCACCAGTGTGATGAAGCAGTACCTCTGGTGTGCTGAATACTGGCACTGGCACAGAGAGGCTCTATGGTTGATGTGAATCTTCCTGACTGGACTACTTGGTGAGTTTCCCCAGAGCTGTTGAGCACACAGGCTTCCCCACCTACCCTGGTTGCTCACCATGCCATCGATGTCCTTTGTGGACATGGCTTCAGGTATCATACCAGAGACTCCTTAGAGTCGGAAGCGACCATTTATGATGGTCTAGTCCGACTTGCCCACAATGAACAGGGACATTCACAGCTAGATCAGGTTGCCCTGCGTGTCACCTTGGAAGTGACAGGGCATCCACCGCATCTCTGGGCAACCTGGTCCACTGCGCAGAGTCACAGAATGTCCTGGGTTGGAAGGGACCTGGAGGATCGTGAATCTCCAACCCTCCCCCCTGCTACGTGCAGGACCATCAACCTCCCCATTTCATACTAGACCGGGCTGCCCAGGGCCCCATCCAACCTGGCCTTGAACACCTCCAGGGATGGACGGGGCATCCACAGCCTCTCTGGGCAGCTGTTCCAGCACCTCACTGCTCTCTCTGTGAAGAACTTCCCCCTGACATCCAACCTAAATCTTCCCTCCCTCAACTTAAAACGTTTCCCCTTGTCCCTTGCTGTGAAAGATATTTTCCTTATATCTAACCTAAATTTTCCCTCCTTCTTTCCTTTAGCTCCCCTTTGGGTATCGAGAGGCTGTTACCAGGTCACCTCGGAGCCTTCACTTCTCCAGGCTGAACAGCCCCAGCTCTCTCAGCCTGTCCTCACAGGTGAGGTGTTTGATCCTTTGGTTCTTTTTTTTTTCTTGTGGCCGTCCTCTGTATGTGCTCCAATGGGTCCATGTCTCTTCTGCACTGAGGGCTCTTCATATGGACGCAGTACTCCAGGTGAGGCCTCTTCAGCACAGAGCAGAGGGGCAGGATCACTACTTTTCACCTGCTGACCGCACATCTTTTGGTGCAGCCCAGGGTGTGGCTGGTTTTCTGGGCTGGGAGGGCACTTTGCTGGCTCGTGTACAGCTTGGCATCCACCAGGTCTTTTGGGACAGGCCTATGCTCAGCCCTTTCATCCCCCAGCATGTATTGGTAGTGGGGGGTTCTCTTGTCCCAGGTACAAGACACTGCGCCTAAATTTGTTGAACCTGATGAGGTTTGTCTGTGCCTGCTGCTCAAGCCTGTCTAGGTCCCCCTGGCTGGCATCCCGTCCCTCTGGCGTGTTGCTGCTCCCCACAGCTTGGTGTTGTCAGCAGGGTTTCTGAGGGTGCGCTCGATCCTGCTGGTGATGTCACTGACGAAGATATCGAAGAGTCTCAGCCCCAGCATGGACCCCTTTGGGACACCACTCATCAGCAGTCGCCATCCAGACATGGAGCCATTGACCGCTGCTCTCTGGACTCCCTCCTGCACCCGGGTCTTTGTCCATTGAACAGTCCACCCATCGAATCCGTGTCCTTCCGATTTGGAAAAAAGGATGTTGCGGGGTATTGTGTCAAAGGCCTTACTGAAGTCCTGGTAGATGATATCAGTGGCTCATTGCTTGTCTATTGATGTCTAGGGACACCATCACAGACAGCCAATGGATTAGTCAAGCAGGATTTACCCTTGGTGAAGCCGTGCTGGTTCTCCTGTGTCACCTCCCTGACATGTGTGTGCCTTAGCGCGACTTCCACGAGGATCTACTCTGTGCTCTTTCCCAGCACGGAGGTGAGACTGTTATGTTGGTAGTTCCCAGGATCGTTCTTTCTTCCCTTCTTAAAAATGGTTGGTGCTGCCTTTTCTCCATTCACCGGGGACTTCACCTGATTGCCATGACCTTTCAAATATCATTGAGAGTGGCTTGGCAGCTACATCACCAAACTCCCTTATGACTCTGTGATGCGTCTAATCGGGTCCTATAGAATCCTGGATTTCCGGTTCTACAGGTGGACTGGAACCTGGGGGTGGCAGGGACGGCACTGCTTCCTCAATCCCCACCTGCCAAATCTAATATTTGAGGGCTGTGTGATGAGCACACGTTAGAGAAGACGGAGGCAGAACTGTCGAGTACCTCAGCCTTCTCCTTGTCTGTTACCAGCTACAGTGCTGCTGGTAAGCAGCATCGTGCACAGAGCACAGCTGCCTTGCTCAGAGAACGGGGCACTGCAGTGCACTTCTGTGCTGGAGGCGCTACCTTGCACGTGCGGGACAGTGCCTTCATCATTGTATTGCAATCAACAGGTGGTGGCAGGGAACCGCAGTGCTCCTGGGTGGTGTAACAGCTGCACCGAGAAATCTGTGGCTCCTCATGAGAGCAGCGAGAAATAGAAAGTCTCGTTTCCTGGAATGCTCTGACTTTGCTGACTGGCTGCTGGTTGCCCAAACTGGTAAGGACAATGTAACTCCCATCAGTGTTTACCCATTGCTTACTACAATGTAGTAACAGTGTTACTGTGCTGCAGGCTACTCTATAGTCTGCCTGTTTTCTTCCTCCTGAGTTCTTGACTCTGGCCTTTCCCGGCAGTCTTGCCCGTGCCTTGGCTTTCTTTTGGGTGTACCTTGTGGCGTTTTCTTTGCCCTTGCCCTTTCCTTGGCAGTTCTCTATGGCGTTTTCCTTGCCCTTGCCTTTGCCTGCCCTGGGTGTTCTGCTTGCCTTTGCCTTGCTGGGATGGGCTGGGAGGCAGCATTAACTTTCTTCTTGACCTGAACCCCAAGCTTTGCGGAGCTTCGGCGCTGCTCGTAAGAGCAATGTGCACGGGGTGCAGCCCCCGCATATGTGGGGCAGTGCCTTCATTACTGTATTGTGTTTAACAGGTGGCAACGGAAGAGGGTCTGCTGTTTCTCCAAACAACATTGTTTGCTATCCTGTCTCTGGAATGCAAGGTAGCATGCTCGGACAGTAAGGCCACAAATTAACAAAGCAGCAGCAAATTGGTGGATGGAATTCTGGAGTTGTAGCTGATAAGACGACTGCCTGGAGTGAGTCAAGCATCCTTCAGCTTGAACCAGGTCAGAGTGTGCACAGCAAGAAAGACATGGCCTTCATCAAAAGACCACCAGATGACCCTGAGAGGTACCTCACATGTGTAAAAGAACTGAGACCTGGGGCGAGAAAAAATGTCAATCCTACTGGGGACTCGCTGTAATAACTCAACCTTTCCTTGGACTTCCCCCAGACGGCGAGCTCGGGCTTTACAGGCTAGAGGTGGAGCTAACACAGAGACCTCTGGATTTTCAAAAAGGAACAAGAAGGCTGAGAATCGGGTGCTTTGTTTGACGTTTTTACTGGCTGTCCTACTTAAGGATTCTGCCTGTCCATAGGCACGTTTGGTTGGTTTGGCTGGAACTTAGGAGCCTGGTGCTTATGACTTCAGTTCTTTGTGATACAGAGCTGCGCCCTTTGCTGCCCAGGCCAAATGCACGTGTTGTTGGAAGAGATTACTCTATGCATTTTACTTTTTTTTCTTTAATGCTTTTAAAGAGTGAGAGTGGTATACGCCTTCAAACAGGTAACACATAAAACTTGTTTGTTTGTTTGTTTTCCTTTTTTCCTTCGAGCACTGGTTCGGGGAAATATGGATGCTTTCTTCTCTGCCGCTATGTTTCCTGCAGTGGAATTTGGGGAATGGCTTCTGTTGTTGATTTTTCAATACTGAAGAAACATAGCATTCTTTTTATTCTGCCTATGTAGAACTCCCTTTGTTTCCTCTGTAGTTTTGAGTTGTGCTCTGGAACAGAATGTTCAGCTGAATCTAGAACAGCTGCCAAAGAGGAGTCTGCGGGCAAGTGGCTCTGGATTTCCCAGGCAGAGGTCGTAAAGCTCCTTGCCTGCTCACAAAGCGTTCTCATTGTTTTTATACAGTGTTCTATTTTACTGCTGTATTGAGACTTTTATGAAAAATCCTTTGTTTCCCAAAGGTGATGCTGAGAAACACGCCTCATGATGACTTATGCATACCTCACATTTCATATTAATTCTCCCTTTGGGTCAAAAGTAGACCAAATCCTTGAAACCGTGCCTGGGAATCCCACTGATATTGAAACAGTTCAGCAGTGGTGCCCATGGTCAGAACGCCCTGCGGCGGCAGATCCTGGCACTGACTGTGAATGGAAGAACTGACAACAAATCGCTCGATATCAAAATTGACCCGGTGGATATTTACAAGCGCCGGGAGACCCAGACAGGATCTCAGAGTTGCATGGCCAGGTACAGAAGTTGTTTTACTGGTGGTTTTTTTTGTTTGTTTTCTTTTGCAACGTTAAGGATTGTTAATCATTCCTTGCCATCCTTGGCTTCACTGCGCCCTCCTGTCCAACTGACACCAGCTTTTTCATCACCTCAGTTGCCTTCAAAAAAAAAAAAAAAAGCATGACAAAATCAATTTGATGATGACTTTATTTATTTATTTACCGATATTCTTAAGCACTTAGCAGAGTTTTGCTGGGCATAGAAGTTTTCGTTGTTTTTCTTCATCTTGTTCCAATTGACGTAATTTTCTCCTCCCTCAACCTCCACCTAACTGCGTTTTTCCTCTGCCCTCACGAGAGAGAAGGAACGGAGCGCCAGAAGCTGCGGCGCGGCTCCGCGTCAGTCCAGTCGGAGCTGTTGTTTCCGCGGTCTCTGGTGCCCCCTCGTGGCCAATCGGTGGAATTGCGGTCGCGTATGTTCGGTGCCGCAGGCAGCATTACGCATGCGCGCAGGCACGCGGAAATGGCGTACGTACGTTCACATCGCTCTGCGCAGCGAATCTGCCGAGCTTTGTTATGGTTAGTCCTCCAGGCAACAGCACGCATGCGCCAGAGAACTCATAAATAGCTTTCAAATCTACCAGGCCCTGAGATGCAGTCGAGCAGTCAATTCCTGCTGGCTCAGCAACGGTTTTCTCTCTTGCTGTCGGAAGTGCTCCTTGTCTACTTCCTCGGACGGTTCGACGCTCGAGCCTGCCTCGGGAACAGGCACATGCGTAGTGCGGTGCGGAGGGTGGCGCTTGCGCAGTGCAGCGTCTAGGCTTGGGCACGCGTAGTGCTCTGCCGAGAGGGGCGCATGCGTAGCGCCGAGCCGCTACCGGCACATGCGCACTGCAGTGCCCGGGCTCGCGCGTGCGCGTTGCTCTCCCGAGGCTCGCTGGTCGCGGGTTGCTGCCGCGTCGGTGCTGCTGCACGCCAGTACCGCGACCGCGAATCTCCGAGCTGCTCGCGTTCCACTGCCGCTGACGGTGCAGGGCTGGGGGTGGAAAGGGACTCTGCTGGTTCACCGGGGCGGAGAGGAAGTTGGATGCCACGAGGCGCTGAGGGGCAGCTGTGAGCCCAACCGGTCCGTTCCCGGGTGGGCTCGGGCATAAATCGGCGGAAATAGACGAGGGGCATCCTGGATTAGAAGGGGAAATTATCGCTGGGCCGGCGCTCCGAGAATCGGCTGCTTGCCCGTCCCCGCAGTGGTCTGTCGAAACAATTGCTATCTTTCAGTTGACGGGCGCGTGTTCGCTATTATCTGGAGGACTGATCACCATAGAGAGCGGCGCATTAACTGCGCAGAGCGGTTAAAACGCCACTTCCGCATTTGTACGCGCATGCGTTGTGCTGCTTGCGGGACGCGGCGACAGACAGCGGCAGTTCCGCGCATGGGCCACGAGGTGGCAGCAAAGACCGCGGAAAGAACTTTTCTGACGGGATTGACCTGCGTTTTTCTCCCCTGGCGACCCGTTCTCTCTGTCTTGTGATGGCGGGAGAAGAGCACGAAGTTAGAAGCGGGGGCGTTGTGGGGGGAAAGACGAAGAAAAAAAGAGAGAGACTACCCCAAACCCAGGCAAGCTCTGCTAAGTGCTTATAAGTAGCTGTGAAAAAATAAGTTGTGGTTTTTTTTTTTTCTTTTTGCCAGCATCTGTTGCATTGTTTCTAAATGTTCACAGACCAAAATGCAACTGCCCGGCAAATTTAACGATAACGAAATTAAAGCCCATTGGCAGAAAGTGCGGGGCCATATTACTGTTCACTCAGCCTCTGTCTTGTTCCTACTTTTAATGTATTTTTTCCCAAGGGCCTTTCTTCAACTCCAGGTTTCATTTTTGGCTTTTTATTCTTTTTTATGCCCTAAAATGGGTAGTGTTAGGCCCCAGCAGGTCTACGCAGGCAGTCACAGCACAGAGTTGCTGTTTTGAGATTAGTGTGGACCATTACAGCGTTTCCACAAAGACTAACGAAAACTGCAGTTGTCCACCTAAGTTTGCAGATGGAAAAAATTAATTCACCTGCATAGAACGAATCGATGCGTCACAGCTGCCATCGGCAAGATGGCCCGAGAGTTGTGTGGGTCTATCAGGCTCAGCTGCAGCTTTTCATCTTTTCAGCTGCCCTTCTCTGGTCCTCCTGCAGCTGGACAGATAGCCCACAAGGGCACGGGGTATACGCAGGCCCTCCCCAGCCAGCTGCGGCAGGCGCTCCTTTTTTGAGGATTACTTGTTCACATACCCAGTTTCCAGCTCATTCCCTTTGGAAAGCTTTTCTTGCGCTCCGTGTTACTAGCGCACAATAGAAGTTAAGCCAGTTAAGCCTCTCTCAAGCCCAAGGAGTCCAATGTGCAAGTGTTTTTTGTTTGGGTCTGTCTGTTTTTTTTCCGGGTGTAGGGGGCAGGGGGTGGGCATTTGAGATAGCTGAGCTGTGTGAAAAAAGTCAGTGTCAGAAAGGCCTCTCTCTGATGCCAATGAATATGTCGTTTCCTAAAGCCTGGTCAGTCTTCTCTGCTGGTTGCAGAGAGTTGAGCTATTACGTATGGCCAAGACGAAAGTGTAATCAGTGAAATAGGTGGAGTTGCTCCTTCTGGTAATTTAATGCCTCACCGTGGTATAGGGCGGATGAATGCTGGCTTTGTACCAAAGCACTTGGTAACCCTGAGATTCAAACCTTAATGCTTTCCAGCAAATTTATATTTTCAGGTAGTGCCGCAGAGATGCGGTGACTATTGTTCACGTATTTTCACGTGTCACTGATTACATGGGTTTTCAAAACAGGCGCAGCAGAAAACTATTCTCATTGACCGGAATGATTTCTAGTAGGATTCTGTTGTTTTTGCCTCTGGGCCTTGTGTTAAAATAGTAATTTCTGGGGGCTGGCAGGTGCTATCAATATCAGAGATGGGCAAATAAGGCATAAATCTGTGTCCTATAGTAAGTTGGATATGAGCGAGCCGGGTACTTTATTATGGGAAATTGTAAAGCTGTTTTTCTAGGAATGGTGCAGCTGTGTCTCACTTGTGTGCGCAGTTGGTGTCTAGACTAAAGGAGACTTGTTAAGCGCTCTGCTGACACGTAGGGATGGATGGAAAATTACAAGAGGGAGCTTGAGCATGTATGTATAGAATGTAAGGACCTGCAGTTAAGGATTTGGATTTGCACCTGAGTCCGTGCCTTCAGATGATGCAAGCGCTATGCCTTATCACCCAGTGGAAACGGTCAAAGAGCTGCTTTGGGACAGAATGTTTATACTGCTCAGGAAGTGTGGCCTTCCAAGGTACTTCAGGTATCCCGAAGAACAGAAGCAAGCAGTAATGATTCCTTTCTCTCTCGATTCCAATACTTGTAGGTAGTGTGCTTGAGAAAGACTTTGGAGGCTTTCCTCAGCCTCTTGATTTCCTCATACCTTTACAAAAGCGGACTGCCAGAAAACAAGAAGACTTCACATGCTTTTTGAGTTTGGTTATTTTATGGGGTTTTTAATTGTTTTTTAGATTTTTTTTTTAGTCCAAATGTAGTAAATTCTCAGTCATACAACTGATAAATTTTCAAGGTCTTTGTGCCGATGGACCATGCTCCAGTTGAACATCAAGTGGAGCAGGAGGTAGCCTTCATCTATGTGGATGAAAATATGGAATCTTGATGGGATGCTGCTGTATTATGGAGAGGAATCTCCGCATCCCCCAGGCTCAGCCAATACACGGACACAGATTTCTGGATGGTGACCATCACTTTCTGCCACCGCTCCTGCTGCCTAGTTGCTCGTCATCTTCGGTATCCAGCAGGAGATCACGAAGCTGTGGAGGCACAGTCGTATCCAGGTCATCATCTGAAACTTCTTCCACCAGATTGGAAGGGACCAGTCCTCTTGTGCCATCCGTCAGCTCTCCCAGAAACCAGCCATCTTCATCTACGTCTCCAAAGATGTAAAGGTATTGTCCAGCAGTCAGTGGAAGCTCGTTTTCTGGGTCCTCATTAGGGCCCTCAAAAGGATTGTAGCTGTGACGAGCTATGAATCTTCGAATTAGTGGTGGTGATAATCTGCGAGAATGCAGGCTGCAGCTTGCCATCAGCCACCCTCCCGACTTCTCCAGCCATTCCTGTTCTGGATTTCCGTGTGGCTCCAGCTTTTTCCCAGTCTCCTTTTCCAAATGCTGCCCCTGCAGCTGGTTGGCTTCCTCTGCCTTTTCTGCGGCCTCTCTGGATGTGGAAGAGGCCTCCTTGAGCTGCCGGACTGTTTCCCGCAGCTGCTTGGTAAGGAGGCTGAGCGTATGCGTCTTGTCCTTGAGCCGCTCCACCTCCTCCCTCATCTGCTGAGAGCTTCTGCTCCTCAGCAGGCAGTTCTCCTCTCTAAGGAGGCTGCATTGTCTCTGCAAGTCCTTCAGTGCCCTCAGCAGATGGGCACTCTGCTCCCGCAGCTCCCTGTGCTCAGGTGGGCAGGCCTCTTGTTGCTCTGCAGCCTGAACACCCGCTTCTGCTACAGCCCGATGGCAGGCTGGCCTTTGCCGTGTGCGCGGCCCAGCGGCTGCAGCCCTGGCCCCGTTGCAGGAGGTGGGCGGCTGCCCCTGTCCGTGCTCCAGGATGTAGTGCAGGAAGCGTCTCCTCTGCTCCTGCAGTTCGCGCTGGAGGCGCAGGACATGGGCGGCCTGCTCTGCACCGGGCTTCCTGCAGAGCTGCCGCTGGACTTCCTGCTGCAGTCTGTGGGCCTCTCTGCTGCTCTCGCCACTCAGCAGCTCCTTTGCTAGCTGCCGCAGCAGATCCCGTACCTGGCGGTTGGCATTGTTGCACCGCTGCTGCAGCCCCTCCTGCGTCTGGCGGAGCTGGGCCTCCTTCATCTGCAGCAGTTGGCGGATGTCCGCCTCCCGCTGCCTCTGGCTCTGCTCCCGCAGGTGCTGCAGCTTTGATGCCCGCTGTCGCTCCCAGTTGGAGCGCAGTCGGTCGGCCAGGAGCTGCCGCTCCCGCTCTGCCGCCTCCTGCAGCTCACGTCTCTCGACGGCCCGGCGGCGCTGCATCTCCTGGGAGCGAAGCCGCTCGCCCTCCAGCTGGGCCCGCAGCGCCTCCAGCTCCCGCCTGTGCTCCTCCTGCTGTGCGGGGCAGGCAGGGGGCTGGGCCGGGCCCCGGCGCAGAGAGGGCTGGCAGCACTTTGCCTGTCTCTGCGGCATGGTCGCAGGGACCTGAAGAGACCCTCAGCCTCCAAAAGCTGTGGCCGAAGGCCGCTGAAAGCTACTTTCCTTCCTGGGGCCTGCAAGGACAGCTGCCCCTGACCCCGTAGCGCCCACTGCCTCTCGTCCCTGTCGCAAGGGTGTGCAGACAGTGAATGCCGTGGGGGGGTGCGCCCACAGTCTTCTATGCTGTGTGCCTGCCTGGCACATAATGGAGGGTGGGGCAGTGCAGCCTTCCGGCCTAACTCACAATGAAGGGAGGGTGGGGCTATGGGGCGGGGCGGCCTTCTGGCCCCAGCTCAAAATGGAGGCTGAGGCATGGTGGCTTCAAGCTGCGCTGGGTGGCAGAGATGTCGCAGTGTTGGACAGAACTGCCTTCCGCAGCACTGGGCTGTGTGCATGACCTTTTGTGGTGCTGGAATATATGGACTTCTCTGGCACTGGAGAAGAAAAGCAGGATGCCATCCAACTCATTGTGATTTCCATTTAGATTCCCGTAAAGGAACTATCTCACCATACCTACGAGCCAGTTAGAGGAAGCTAGTTGCAGGTGTACTCTGCTTAAGGAGCTGCTGGGGCAGACGGCCAGGCTGTCACAAGAAATCAGCAGCCTGAGGTGCTCCTGGGAATCTCTGAGGGAGACGGATAGGAGGTGGTGTTGTGGGAATCAAATGTTGTTTCTGCATTAGAATTGGATAATATTTTTTATTTCATGAACTCCGTTGTCATAGTTCTTTTTGGGAGTCCTTCTACTTAACTTGGGGAAGATCTCAGATAGTTTGCATCACTTATCCTCTAGCCAAATCTTCCCAGGAATGCCGCTCTGTATATAGGTGTATATATGTATATTTTGTCACACACATTGCAAGAATATCCTGCACGAGATCAAACCGGAGAACAAGTCATGGTATGCCCGAGGAAGCGCCTGAAGAGACATCTGAAGGCCTGGCATCATCCCCCCCGGTGCGCTCCTGTTTGCAGGACGCCCGCCATTGCAATCGCGAATAAAATCTGCTGTTATCAGAGATACCATCCTGACAAAAAGTATTTGGATGTTTCCAACAATTTGGGACTCGTCTGGGATTATTATCACCTCTTTGGAGGTCTCCCTACTGCCCTGGACAGGATAGGTGCACCCGCTGATTTCAGCGGTTCTGTCTGTGTAGTGAGGTGACTCCTTGGGACACCCGATAAGAAACCGAGGCTGTTCCATGAAGGTGGGCTCTGTGAAAGCCACGGGGCAGGTAGGCATGGGTATTGATCCCTGGAGACCTGGTAACTTTGTGCGCGGACCAAGGTAAGGGAGTTTGATTCTTGCCTTGGGGGTCGGTGGAGACTCGAGTGAGTGTGTGTGACTGAGACGCGCTTTCAGTGTGAAGCGAGTGCTGAGTCCCGATTTGCGGTTCTGTTGTCCCACAAGGGGCACGGCCAGGGACGGACGAAGCTGTGTTGGTAAAAGGAAGAGTCTCGGCAGGGAGCTGTTGGTGTGCGGTACCCTGGACACTTGACGAAGTGCCAGCAGTACACCCCTATTAATCCGAGAATCGGAGCGAGGTGCTCCAGAGGGATTGGCCCTAGATCCGAGAATCGGAGTGTGGTAACCTGTGAGCTGGGGAGTTCACAGCAGCATTCCGGAGGGATGGGGAATAGGAGCTCCGAAGAACAGGGGAGAAGGGTCCCCAAATTCGTGCCTAGAGATTGCAGCTTGGGAAAGAAGCTTCAGAATTGGAAAATAATCCCCAGACTGGGGAAAAGAACGGGGAAAAGATGTTTAAATACTGTACACAGACATAGCCTAGAGAGCTACTACAGGGAAAATCATGATTTTGACCAAAATAGGGGTCTGACGGAGATTGGGCCTGTCAGACTTTGTATTTATATGTAATCAGTAAGACTCCTTTTTCTGAAACAGAATTGGCTTATGTTGCTGAATGGGTGTATGAAGTAAAAAAAAACGTTCCTCACAAGAAGGAGTTGAAGTTCAAAAGAAAAAGGAAAGAGAAGCAGAAAAATCATAAATGGGATCCCTTATATAACTCCCCCCCCCTTTAATTTCTAAAGCAGTGGAAGCGGCAGTGACATCTCCAGAGAAGGAGAGTGGCTGTGCTGATGATCCTGAGCAGGGTTCTGGAGAGAGGATGCACTCTCGATTACTGAGGGAGTTGGAGTAATGTGAATGGGACCTGGAGAGTTTTCCTTTCCCCAACACTGACCTTACTAATACTTCACTTTATCCTCTTAGGGCAGTCTCCTTAGGTCAAGGGAAATAGGGTATGCAAATGCCTGCTGTTTTTACTAGAAGAAAAGTTAGGAGTTTCAAGAAGAATTCCTTAGTTGAGGATCTTAGAAGTGTAGTAGAACAATTAGATCAATTTCTAGGGCCTAATTTCTACTCGTGGATGGAAATGATGTTTATCATTGATATGTTGTTTATTGAAGAAGGAGGTGGGCAACTATGCAAGTGTGGGAAATGAATACAGAGGGAAGGTTGGGCCCTGCAGGGAGGAAGAGAGAGGAAGGATCCTGAGGATAAATTGTACTGATTATTGTCGCTGTCTTTGTGATTGTTAAATGTTTCTGTCGTGAAAGTGTTGTGTTATGTTATGTTATGTCATGTACGAGGCTGTTGTGGAACAAAGGGTGTCTAAAGTGATACCGGGAAGACCCCCTGGGTTGTATTTTGGCTCACTGGAGAAACACTGCTGGTGAGCCAGGGGGAATACCGAATAAGAAATCAGGAACATAAATGGAGTAAAGGGACCGGTTTTATAATTGAGTGCCCTAATCATAAGACCAAGTGCTGGGTGTTTGTTGAAGGTGAAGAACTGTATTGTTTGATTTGTGGATTTGGAAGGCAGTGGGAGAAACTGTCTTGATGATATATGGAAGTGCAGTTGTTAATGGTGCAATTGGTAATGGTATATGGAAATGTAATTGAGGGTGTACAAATAGTGGAATTGTGGAAAAGCAAACAAACAAACAAACAAAAAACAACGGCAAAAAGGTTAAGGAAAACAGTGAGTTTGAGATATTAGAGTTTGGGTCGGCACGAGAACACATCCCCCACACTACCCCCCCCACCGCGGCTTGTAAGAACAACTCGGTGCGAGAGAGAGGGCTGGGGGCCGGAGCCTCCCGCTGTAACTGTGCGGGGTGTATTAATTGTGAATGGGGATGGGACGGGACAGTGAGAGTGAGAATAGCTGTCATCTGCAGAGATCTCGGGAAACCCGACATCCCAGTGTAAGCACTGGAAGCCTGGGGAGGGGAGGGGAGGGGAGGGGCGGATGTGAAACAGAAATTACTAACATTATATTTTAGTAATGATGAAAGTCTGGAAAGTGAAAAGGGTTTGGGAAAAACACGGACTGAGGAAGGCAAAGTTGAGCAGGGTGTAACAGGGATGTCCTTACCTAGAAGAAGAGGTAAGGGGGAGCCTGGAAGGGCTCAGGGAGAGTTCCACCCCCACTGGACCGAAGGCAGCTGGGGAAGCAGGGTCAAGACACTTATTTTCTGATACGGGTGCCTCTTACTCTGTGCTACATCAAGAATTATTACCTGTAGATGATTTTTGTAATAGTTGTAGGAACTCTGGCAAGAGAAGTTTACTTTTGGGGGACCAATTAAATACAGGTTAGGAGAACAAGTAGGATTATACAAATTCTTGTACATGCCAGGTTCTCCAAAACCATTACTTGGGCATGATGTGTTAGAACAGTTGAATGTAGAGATTAAATTCAGTAGAGAAAATTGGAGCTAAGTGTCAAGCAAGACCAATTGACGGAAAATTTTAAGTCTGGCTTTAACACAAACTGGGAAAAGCAATGTTGTACCCCCAGAAGTTAGGTAAATCCTAAATCAGGCGTACACAGGATTGCAGGCATCAGGAATGCCTGGCAGAGCCAAAAATGCAGCCCAATAAAAGTTAAGTTAAAGATGGGAGCCAGCCCAACCAGGGTAAAGCAGTGCTCTTTAAGGATACAAGATTGCAGGAGGATAAAAGAAATAATAAATAACTTTTTGAATTTTGGATTATTAATTGGATAGAAATCCAAATAGAACACCCCAATCTTGCAAATGAAAAATTGGATGGCAAGAGCTATAGTTTGGTTCAAGCTTTGAGGGCAATTAATAGAAATGTTGAATATATACAACCCGTGGTGTATATCTTTATTAACCAAGTTAAGGAATAAGTAGGCGGGGTTTACCGTTCTGGATTTGAAGTACACCTTTTCCTGCCTGGTTTTGCCAAAGAAAGTCTACGATTATTTGCCTTTGAATAGGAAAACTCCAATATGGGAAGAAGGAAAAAAAAAAAAAATTAAAAATACACATATATATATAGAGATAAATAAATAAGAAAAATTCAGCTAACCTGGACAGTGTTACCCAGGGTTGTGAGAACAGCCCAGTGATTTTTGAGAACTGGTCAACTCGTGAGCCTGAGATTTGGGTTCCTCCATCTCACAGTGGAACTTCACTGCAGTACGTGGAGACTACGGTAACAAAGGAGGACTGTGTACAGTGGACTGTGAGTTTGCTGAATTTCTTGATTTAAATGGCTATCAAGTTTCTCAACAGAAAGCACAACTGATCAAAGAGAAGGAAGCAGTTTGCTGAATACCCAGAGCATCAACACAGAGCTACCTCCAAGCCAGCAGTGTGCACTGCAGGGAGGCTGTCTATGCCAGTTGGTCAGACCTACAGGAGGAACCGCTGGACAACGCTGAGGATTCCTGAATTCACTGACGGAAGCAGCTTTGTGAGACAAGGAAACTGTAAGGCAGGATATGCAGTAATGGCTACTGACAAGGTAATTGAAGCAAAACCATTACCTGTGGGGACTTCTGCTCAGAAGGCTGAAATAACTGCCTTGACAAGAACCTTAAATATATGGACAGATGCTAAATATGCTTTTGGGGTGGTACCCACTCATGGTACCATCTGGAAAGAGCGAGGTTTTCTTACACACATGGAAAACAAATTCAGCATGATGTAAATCTACCAAGGAGCAGCGTGGCTGTCGTACATTGTAAAGGACATCAGAAGAGTGACACTGTACAGGAAACTGGGAATATGATGGTGGATCAGGTGGCAGAACAGGCAGCTGAAGGAAAAGAAATTGGTGAACTGGCTTTAATTCCAGGCGGTAAACTTAAAATATCTGAACCTTAATCAGAACCTCTAAGGTATTGTAGAGAGGATAGAAATCTAATTAATAATTTAGAAGGGAAGAGAGCAAGCTGACAGGTGGGTGCACACCCAGATGGACACATTGTCGTGCTCTTTATTATTTTATAGAAATTGGCTCTAAGGGAACATAATAAAACACAAGGGGGTACAGACATCAGAAAGTAACTGTACAGTCCTAGTACCAGGACTGGGTACAAGAGGGGCTTGTTGGGAAAGGGAATCTTTTAGGACAACAGTTGCAAATTGATTTTTTTCAGAACTGCCAGGAAAAAGGAGGGTTTCGGTATATGCTAGTTCTAACAAATACCCTTTTCAGGGTGGCCAGAAGCATTCCCTTGCAGGACCAATAAAACCAAAGAAATGAAAGGTATTGCTGCAGGAGATTATACCAAGTGGGTGTCCTGCAGCAATACCCTTCAACAAGGGAACTCACTTTATTGCAGAGATTGTCCAACAGGTCAGTAAGCATTGGGAATAAATTGGCAATTGCACATATCACACAGACCACAGGCGTGTGGTCAGGTGGAAAAGATGAACTATCTAATTAAATCACAGGTTGTAAAACTGGGCCAGGAAGCTGGACTATCCTGGCCAAAGTTGTTGCCTTTGGCTCTCCTTAGGAGCAGAATGAAACCTAGAGCCAAAGAGGGGTTAAGTCTTTCAAAATACTGTACAAAAGGCCTTATGTTGTACAAACAGGATCTCTACCCAGGTAGGGAGTGAAATACTGAGCATGTGGTAAGTCTACAAGAACAGCTTCAGGAAATAGAGAAACTGGTTCTAGGAACTAGAGCCCAAGGCCTTGACGGCTTGATACATAATATTTTAACAAGAGATTATGTGTATATAGCAGATGTCTTTCACATTTGCCCCTGAAATCAAGGTGGGTAAATCTGTTCCAGTGCTGCTAACATCCCGCACAGCAGTGGTTAAGAAGGTCCCTCAAATACAATGGGATAATTGTTAGAAATGTTCATTTGATTAAGTGCAGCATTTGATGTAAATGTTTATGTATCTCTTGTGAAAAACATCATTGCAAAGTATACTTATATCAGTAATTGTTTGGTATGTGGGCAAGCTAAGGACTTAAACTTTTCACTTCTTGTTGTCCCTGATGATTTTAAGGCGAGAAATCAAATTGTTGCAGGGTTTGAGTTACTGTCCTTGTGGGTGATGATCAACAAGAATGTAGATTGGATTAACTACATTTGTTATAATCAGTGGAGATTTACAAACTATACAAAAGAGTGCAATAAAGGGAACTGCAGAACAGTTAGATGCCATAAGTAGGATGGCCTGGGAAAATAGAATCTCCTAAGATATGATACAAGCTGGGAGAAAAAAAAAAAAAAAAAAAAAGGGTGTATGTGTAATGCTGGGTACCGGTTGTTGCACCTTCATCCCAATAACACAGCTCCAGGTGATACAATAACTAAGGCATTGCAAGGGCTTACCACCCTTGCCAATGAACTGGCAGAAAAATCGGGGATACTTCTATCACTGGATGGTTGGAGTCCTGGTTTGGTGAATGGAATGGGGTGATTGTATCCACGTTTACTTCTTTCATAGTAGTAGCAGGAGCCCTGATGGCCACTGGTTGCTGTGTTATTCCCTGTGTGAGGGGACTGGTACAGTGATTGATCGAGACAGCACTATTGAAGCAAACACCAATGGAGTCACCACATTTGGATAAAATGATGGTATTAGAGGAGATGGGAAATAAAGAAAGTGGAGAAGAGGGAGATGTCTATAAAAGTGAAACTTTAAAAATTGCAGAAAGCAACAGTGTATGAAAAAAGAAAAAGGGGGGGAATTGTGGGAATCAAATGTTGTTTCTGCATTAGAATTGGATAATATTTTTTATTTCATGAACTCCGTTGTCATAGTTCTTTTTGGGAGTCCTTCTACTTAACTTGGGGAAGATCTCGGATAGTTTGCATCACTTATCCTCTAGCCAAATCTTCCCAGGAATGCCGCTCTGTATATAGGTGTATATATGTATATTTTGTCACACACACTGCAAGAATATCCTGCACGAGATCAAACCGGAGAACAAGTCATGGTATGCCCGAGGAAGCGCCTGAAGAGACATCTGAAGGCCTGCCATCATCCCCCCCCAGTGCTCTTTGTTTAACGAAGACTTTGGAGACAAACACCATATCGATACGATGACAAGAAGAGCACTGAGACTTCTTGGAAACAACAGGATGGCTGCTGACTGACACCAGATAACACACGAATCAACAAACGTAAACTGATAAGATTGTGAACCTGGAGCACCCAGCAAATGGGGAAACTGGGCAGGGGATGGATAAAGGGAAAAACAGGGTATAAAGATTGTCATCTTGTGTCCATAGGTGCGCTCCTGCTTGCGGGACGCCCGCCATTGCAATTGCAAATAAAATCTGCCTCTCTGGATGTGGAAGAGGCCTCCTTGAGCTGCTGGACTGTTTCCCGCAGCTGCACGGTAAGGAGGCTGAATGTCTGCTTGAATGTCACTGGCACCTCCTGGTACCGCCTGCTACCTCCCTGTGTTATCTCCTCTCATTTCTGTGGCTCTGACCCCACACGTCAACCCCATGTCCCCTCAAGTCCCCCCGTGCCCCCTGGCCAACTTCGCTCCGGGTCAATGTCACCATGGGGTTGACAGGGATAGGGATGCCTGTGGGGTGCGTGGAGTCCTGGGAGAAGTTGATGGCCGTGCGCAGTGGGGTGATGGTGTCCTCGTCTGTGACAGTGGGGTGGGGGCAGTGCCCCACAAGTGGGGGTCATTGCCCCCAAAATGGGGCTTGTGCCCCACGCGTGCGGGCAACTTGCATGGGGACTGCATTCTGTGATGCTTTGTCCTTTCTCCAAATGTTCTGTGACTTCAGCAATCCCACGTCGTGCCGCAGCAGAAATGGGGTCCTGCAGTACGTCAGTGATCTCTGACTTGAGGTGCGCAGGGGCTGCACGAAGTACGCACGCTGCAGCCTCCCAACTTCTTTGGGCTTTGGGATCGATGTTTGAGCCAAAGGGCTACACGCTGCCATATGGGCAGGTGCCAGGTTCACCCGCTGAGGACACCAAATCCTAAAATAATTTCACAATGGTCTTTAATTGCTGTGCGAGTAGATGACACACGTTTCTCACTGGGAAGCCATAAGCTGACCCCGACAGTTTGGCAGACAGCACTCGCTCCATTCACACTGTAATCGCAGCCCTTTGCTGTCCAGGCTGCACACACAGCTTCTCAGCACCTTGCTGCATTAGTACTGAAATTTGTACTCCCCTACTTATTAGAAATTTCACCAGTAGCCTTTGAGGACAGACTGGAATCAAAATATGTGGGCCTTCATAGCTCGTCTTTTTTTTTTTTTTCTTTTTTTTTCCTTCATGCTTTTATGGGAACTTTGAGATCACAGCCTGAAGCAGTGACGGAGCACCTGGTGAGGGGTGTAGCCCTGCAAGCACAGGTGGATGCAGTGCACCTGTGGGACCAGATGGGGCTGAGCCTGGCTCCACCCCTCCCTCACCTCATTTAAGGGCTGGCAGCCCCAAAGGCAGGGTTTCTTCCTGGAGACTGCCTCCTGTGGATTGTTGGGTGAGCTCTGGTTCTTGGAAGGAGGTGTTTCTTTATTGCAGGGCTTTGGTCTCTGCCTTTCTAAGGGGGTCCTAAGCTGGGTCAGCTACTGAAGGAGCTATCTCTGCTATGCCTGTCCTTATGATGCCCTTCAATTGTTCTCTGACGGGAATGAAGGGGTTATCTCCCTTTCTCTGAACTGGTAATGGAGGGACTGATGTTTGTTCCGTTCGTTTGCTCTTGTCTCGTTTCTGGAATGCTTCAATCGCCCCAAGGTAATGCTGGTTGGCTGACTGAGCATTGCAAATCTGGAAATGCCTGGAGCTAATGTGCTTTTCCGTAAAGGGATTCTGTGTTCTCCAGATCTTCTTTGCAGCTCTTTTTAAGTTGAATATCTTCCCGTGAAGTCTCTGTTCCCTCTTTCGTGATTCTCCTTGCATGATCTCCAACCTGGGACTCCAAACTTGGTTTCTCTGCTACCACGTTGCCCCAACTCTTTTTATGGCACATTCCCTCTGTGTCCTTGTGTCCTGTTTGTGTCTTGGAGTCCTCCCTGTGTCTTCTGCCCCCCTGTCCCCTCTGTGTCTCCTGTGCCACGTATTAATTTCACCCATGCTGAGTATTGTTTAAGGGCACGTATTTAAATTATGCTCCGTGTCTCTTTGGATCCTGTTCTGTTTTGCAGCTCGATGGGGTTTAAGGGTTCCTGGGGCTCTTCTAGTTAGTGGTTTAAGCACTGTGAAATCTGTGGAGCAGATAATAGAACACCACGAATCCCTTGTATGCAGGTGGGTTTTGTGATGGCTGTGGGACACTCACTTAGAGATGGAATGGGGGTCACAAGGGGCTCGCCTTGCTCCCTGGGGTTTATTCTTCCAGCCCAATAAGCTACGTGGCTGGTGATAGAGTGTGGTGCATGTATCAGGCTGGGACCTGAGCTTAAGAAAACCCCCAGCCCCAGTGGCCGTTTTCTTCATCCTCGCTTAGTGTAATACAGTCTCCACTACTTGAGCATACTGAACACAAGTATTCTGTTCCTGTTTTGTCTGGTTCTCTCCTAGACCTCCCTTACAGATTTGTCAGTAGTAACAGATGTCAGGGCATAGTTCTCAGGGCACGTTGTGGCCGACCACCCCAGGGTCCTAGGGTTCTTTCTGTTTTTATGGCAGATCCGGCTTCATCTTTATAGGAAACAAAGGATTGTCGTCTACTGGATCACTTTGTCTGGATCACCCCAGATATCTCCATCCCAATTGTCAGGGGATGCTGTTAGTTTCCTAGTCTGTATGATACCCAACCTCCCCACCCCTCTTCCTTCCATCCCCTGACCGCCATTCAATAGCCAGCTCTGCAGCTGTGGGACCCACCAGTGTGATGAAGCAGTACCTCTGGTGTGCTGAATACTGGCACTGGCACAGAGAGGCTCTATGGCTGATGTGAATCTTCCTGACTGGACTACTTGGTGAGTTTCCCCAGAGCTGTTGAGCACACAGGCTTCCCTACCTACCCTGGTTGCTCACCATGCCATCGATGTCCTTTGTGGACATGGCTTCAGGTATCATACCAGAGACTCCTTAGAGTCGGAAGCAACCATTTACGATGGTCTAGTCTGACTTGCCCACAATGAACAGGGACATTCACAGCTAGATCAGGTTGCCCTGCGTGTCACCTTGGAAGGGACAGGGCATCCACCGCATCTCTGGGCAACCTGGTCTGCTGTGCAGAATCACAGAATGTCCTGGGTTGGAAGGGACCTGGAGGATCGTGAATCTCCAACCCCCCCCTGCTACGTGCAGGGCCATCAACCTCCACATTTCATACTAGACCGGGCTGCCCAGGGCCCCATCCAACCTGGCCTTGAACACCTCCAGGGATGGACGGGGCATCCACAGCCTCTCTGGGCAGCTGTTCCAGCACCTCACTGCTCTCTCTGTGAAGAACTTCCCCCTGACATCCAACCTAAATCTTCCGTCCCTCAACTTAAAACATTTCCCCTTGTCCCTTGCTATGAAAGATATTTTCCTTATATCTAACCTAAATTTTCCCTTCTTCTTTCCTTCAGCTCCCCTTTGGGTATCGGTATGGCTGTTACCAGGTCACCTCGGGGCCTTCACTTCTCCAGGCTGAACAGCCCCAGCTCTCTCAGCCTGTCCTCACAGGTGAGGTGTTTGATCCTTCGGTTCTTTTTTTTTCTTGTGGCCGTCCTCTGTATGTGCTCCAATGGGTCCATGTCTCTTCTGCACTGAGGGCTCTTCATATGGACACAGTACTCCAGGTGAGGCCTCTTCAGCACAGAGCAGAGGGGCAGGATCACTTCTTTTCACCTGCTGACCGCACATCTTTTGGTGCAGCCCAGGGTGTGGCTGGTTTTCTGGGCTGGGAGGGCACTTTGCTGGCTCGTGTACAGCTTGGCATCCACCAGGTCTTTTGGGACAGGCCTATGCTCAGCCTTTTCATCCCCCAGCATGTATCGGTAGTGGGGGGTTCTCTTGTCCCGGGTGCAAGACACTGCGCCTGGGTTTGTTGAAGCTGATGAGGTTTGTCTGTGCCCACTGCTCGAGCCTGTCGAGGTCCCTGTGGTTGGCGTCCCGTCCCTCTGGCGTGTCACTGCTCCCCACAGCTTGGTGTTGCCAGCAAACTTTCTGAGGGTGCGCTCGATCCTGCTGGTGATGCCACTGATGAAGATACTGAAGAGTCTCAGCCCCAGCACGGACCCCTTTGAGATGCCATTCATCACCGATCGCCATCCAGACACGGAGCCGTTGGCTCCTGCACCCGATCCTGCAGCCGGTTCTTTGTCCATTGAACAGTCCGCTCACCGAATCCGTATCCTTCCAAGTTGGAAAGAAGGATGTTGTGTGTGAGGCCTTGCTGAAGTCCAGGTGGATGATATCAGTGGTTCTTCACTTGGCTATTGATGCAGTGACGCCATCACAGACGGCCACTAGATTGGTCAGGCAGGATTTACCCTTGGTCCTCTGGGTGCTCCAACAGGTCCCTGTCTTTTCTGCGCTAAGGACTCTACACCTGGGCGCGATCCCTAGATATGGGATCACGTAGAATATCGTCTCAGATAAGGGAAACCACTTTACTTCACAAGTCCTACAGGAGCTAATGAGAACTCTAGAAATCAAGCGGGAGTTCCGTACTCACCAGCACCCTCCTTCTTCAGGGAAAGTAGGATGGATCGGTCAGATGCTGACAAAGCGCTTGTCAAAATGGATTTTAGAGACCAAATGACCATGGCCAAAGCGTTTACCTGTAGCCCTTCTCAGAATACGAACCGCTCCCAGAAAAGACTTGGGAGTATCACCGTACGAAATGCTGTTTGGGTTGCTGTACTTGGGAGGGAGAGGTGAGATGCCCTCTCTTGAAACCAAGGATAAGTTTCCTAAGAACTACATACTCGGGTTGTCTGCTTCTCTGTTATCCCTCAAGGGACATGGACTGCTGTCTTGAGCTCCACCTCTGGAATTTCTAGTGCCCTCATTCCGTGCTGGAGGCTGGGTCCTAACACGCACGTGTAAGGAATCAAAGCTTCAGCCCGAGTGGGATGGACCATTTCAGGTGCTGCTGCAGTGGATGTCGTCTGCCTTGACTTCAGCAATGCTTTTGATACAGTCTCCCACGACATCCTGCAAATGAAGCTGAGGAAGCGTGGGATAGATGAGTGGACAACGAGGTGGGCTGAGAACTGGCTTACTGGCTGAGCTCAGGGGGCGGTGATCGGCGGTGCGGAGTGCGGTTGGAGAGCTGTGAGTGGCGGTGCTCCCTGGGGGCTGGTGCTGGGTCTGGTTGTGAAAGGTAGGTTGTGTTTTTGCAGTAGAAGCTTTTAGTGTTTTCTGTACGTAGTATTGACCTTCACTGAACTTATAACCCTCTTGTGAAATAGCTGTTTTCCTTCCACTAAGAAAGCTGTTGAACAGAGTAGAAAGTTAAAGATTGGGGGCGTTCTGACTGGGGTAGAAGTGAGCCAGGTGCAAAACAAGGCAAAGATGCGGGGTGGAGAAAGAGAGCCCAGCACAGGGCAGAACGCATGTGCTCACTCTTGGAAATATGGCCCTCGTGGCCAATCGGGGGAACTGCATCGAGGTTGTTTCAGCGGTCTCTGGTGCCCCCACGCGGTCAATCGGCAGAATTGCGGCAGCGTTGCTATGTCGCCGCAGGCAGCAGGGTGCATGCGCGCAGGCACGCGGAAGTGGTGCTCTGTCCCCTGGGAAGTAGTGCGCATGCGCCACAGAGCTTTCCAATCGCACACATTTCTTCGAAGCCCTGAGGTGCAGGTGAGCAGTCAATACTTGGACCTTCGGCTCCGCGACACTTTTCTCTCTTCCGATCCAGAATGCTCCTCGTCTGTTTCCTCGGGCGGTTTTATGCCCCGGTCTGCTTCGAGAACGTACTGAACGCACTGCAAACGACGGCGCGTGCGTTTTGCGGCCGTGAGGAAAGCGTGCGTATTGCGGCGCCGAGGCTGGCGCGCGCGCAGAGCACGTGACACACACGCATTGCGGGGCACAGACAGGCGCATGCCCCGTTCGGAGCAGAATCCAGTGCGTGCGTAGCGCTTTTTTTTTTCCTTCTTCTTCTTCTTCTTTTTTTTTTTTTTTTAAACCACTGGCGCATGCGTCGTGCTTTCTCATGAATCGCGCGTCCGTACTCCGTGCTGTTGTCTGGAGAACCGCGCCGGCGTAGTGCGGTGCGGAGACTGCCGCGTGCGCGGTGCCTTGCTTGGCCCGTGCGCGTTGCTCTCGCGAGACTTGCTTTTCCAGGAACGCTGCCGTGCAGGGCTGGGGCTGGAGCCCCAAACGTCTGCTCCTCCACCGCGGCGGCAAGCACGTTGGGTGCCACGAGGCGCTGAGGGGCAGCCGTGAGCCGGCCCGGTCCGTTCCCGGGTGGGCTCGGGCATAAATCGGCGGAAATAGACGAGGGGCATCCTGGATTAGAAGGGGAAATTATCGCTGAGCCGGCGCTCCGAGAATCGGCTGCTTGCCCGTCCCCGCAGTGGTCTGTCGAAACAATTGCTATCTTTCAGTTGACGGGCGCGTGTTCGCTATTATCTGGAGGACTGATCACCATAGAGAGCGGCGGATTAGCGGCGCAGAGCGGTTAAAACGCCACTTCCGCGTTTCTACGCGCATGCGTTGTACCGCTTGCCGGCCTGAGCAGCGGGCAGCGGCAGTTCCGCGGATTGGCCACGAGGTGGCAGCAGAGACCGCGGGAAGAACTCCGGCGGCATTGCCGGGGACCCGCGGCGCAGGCCGTGGCGATCCGTTCTGCGTTGTGATGACGGGGGAAGAGCGCGAAGTTAGAAGCGGGGGGAAAAGACGAAGAAAACAAAGGGAAACTATTCCAGACCCCGGAAAGCTGTGCTAAGTGCTTATGAATATCTGTTACAAAAGAAAACAGACTCGTTTTTGCCAGCATCCATTGCACTGTTTCTAAATATTCACATACCGAAATGGAACTGCCCGGCAAATTTAACGATAACGAAATAAAGCACTTTGGCAGAAAGCACAGGGCTATATTAACGTTTGCTCAGCCTCTGTCTTGTTCACATTTTAATGTATTTTTTCCAAGGTCTTTCTTCAACTCCAGGTTTCATTTTTGGCTTTTCATTCTTTTTAATGCCATAAAACGGATACTTTTAGGCCCTAGCAGGTCTACGCAGGCAGAGACAAAGTTGCAGTTCTGAGATTCTTGGGGACTGTTACATCATTTCCACAAAGATTAACAAAACCTGCAGTTCTCCACTGAAGTTTACAGATGGAAAACACGAATTCAGCTGCATAGAAAGAATCGATGTGTCACAGCTGCCAGCGGCAGGACGGCCAGAGAGTTGTGCAGGTCCACCCGGCTCAGCTGCACCTTTTTTATCTGCCCTTCTCTGGTCCACCTGCAGCTGGACAGATAGCCCACAAGGGCACGGGGGACGCAGATCCCCCCGGCCAGCTGCAGCAGTCGCTCCTGCCAGCGCTCCCTTTCCTCCCGACCATTCCCATTTTGCAGGCTGGTGCCCTGTGTGGCAGAGGAGGAGAGAGCTGCGGGCAGAAGGAAAACAGGGTGCTGGGATTCCTCCAGCCCGCTGCCAGATGTCTTCTCTGGCATGTTGGGGGTGGGCAGAGGACTGTGGGAGCAGCTTCGAGGCTCTGGGCAGGAGGGAAGGCAGCAAAGATGCAGCTTCAGGCAGCGGACTCTGAGCTGGAGCGGTGCAGCCAGGCACGGCTGCACAGCTCACAGTCTGGACACACGGAAGAAGTTCGTCCAGCTGAGGGCTGCAGGGCTGTCCTTACCAAGCGCTCCCCCATGCTGCAGTTCTGCATGGGCACCGATTGCTCAAGCTCTTCCCACTGCAGGAGCTCAGAAGCGACAACAGCCCTGACCCCAAACCAGGCAGGTAATGACAACATC
This sequence comes from Phasianus colchicus, assembly GCF_987193195.1. Taxonomy (NCBI): domain Eukaryota; kingdom Metazoa; phylum Chordata; class Aves; order Galliformes; family Phasianidae; genus Phasianus; species Phasianus colchicus. Next base: position 61,050,526 of record NC_143440.1, read on the forward strand.
CACACACAGATACATACCCGATACAGAATCTGGCACTCTACAGTCCTCCCAGAGCTTGTTGCTGCTTTTTAGGCTGCTCCACCGCTATTCTGTCCTTTTCCCTTCATTCCCCTATGTCTCGCCCCCTTCCTTCGCCCCGTGCCATCCCCATTCCTTTTTCAGGCTTCCTCCTTTCTTTCCTCACTTCCTTCCCCGTCCCTTCCCCCACAGGCAACGGCCTGTGTTCTGCTGCTGTTTCAGCTGACAATCCTGAAACCACACTTTTCAAAGACATTGGATCAGATCGCATACTGTCACTGATTTAAAAAAGAAAACAACAAGTGCAGTATTATGTACGGATAACAAACTCCTACCTGCTTGAAAAACAGTAGCAGCTCCTCATCCTGGAGTGTCACCATCACCCCCACGTTGGGCTGGCACTGCTCATCTGCCCCGCAGTGCTGCTCAAACTCCTGGCACAGCCTGCCACCTCCTTCTGTCACCTCCACGTGCCACCTCCTCTTGCCTCTGTAGTTCTGACCCCACGCGTCAACCCCATGTCCCTCCGTGTCCCCCCATGTCCCTGTGTCCCCATGTGCCCTCTCATGTCCCCTCAAGTGCCCCCACGCTCCCTGCCCCGCTTTGCTCCATGCTGATGTCGGCTTGAGGACAGGGACGGGGATGCCTGTGGGAGTGGAGTCCGGGGAGACGTTGCTGCCCATGCGCAGTGGGGTGATGGAGTCCTCGGGGCATGGCTGTGACAGTGGGGTGAGGGTAGCACCCCACAAGTGGGGATCATTGCCTCCAAAATGGGGCTTGTGCCCCCTGCATGTGGGCAAGTTGTACGGGGAGTGCGTTCTGGAGATGCTTTGTCTGCTCTCCAGATCTGCAGTGACTTCAGCAATCCCACGTCGTGCCGCAGCAGAAATGGGTCCTGCGGTACGTCAGTGATCTGTGACTTGAGGAGCACAGGGGCTGCACGAAGTACGCACGCTGCAGCCTCCCTACTTCTTTGGGGTTTGGGATTGATGTTGCAGCCCAAGGGCTACACAGTGCCTTACAGGCAGGTGCCAGCTTCACCCACTGAGGACACCAAATCGTAAAATATTTTCACGATGGTCTTTAATCGCTGCGTGAGTAGGTAATGCACATTTCTCACTGGGGAGCCATAAGGCTGACCCTGACAGTTTGGCAAACAGCACTCGCTCCACTCACACCGTAATCGCAGCCTTTTCGCTGCACATGCGGCTTCTCAGCATCTTGCTGCATCAGTATGAAAATCTGTGCTCTCCTACCTATGAGAAATTTTATCAGTTGCCTTTGAGGACATCTGACTGGAATCAAAATATGTGGGCCATCCTTGCTCATTCAGTGATAAACTTCCCCTTGCCAGACAGGCAGACCCAATTCACTTTTTTTTTTTTTTTTTTTTTTTTTTTTTTATTCATGACGTTATAGGAACTTTGAGATCACAGCCTGAAGCAGTGATGGAGCATCTGGTGAGGGGTGGTGCAGCCCTGCAAGCACAGGTGGAAGCAATGCAGCTGTGGGACCAGGTGGGGCTGAGCCTGGCTCCACCCCTCCCTCACCTCATTTAAGGGCTGGCAGCCCCCAAGGCAGTGTCTTTCCCTGGAGGCTGCCTGCTGTGGACTGTTGGGTGAGTGCTCTTTCCTGGAAAGAGGCAACTGGTTTTTGTTCTATGCTGTAGGGCTTTGATCTTTGCCCTCTGATCTGAGGGGATCCGAAGCTGGACTGGAGCAGCTATGTCTGCTATGCTTGTTCTTATTTTTCCTTTCAGCTCTTTTCTTAAGGGAGTGAAGGGGTTATCTCCCTTTCTCCGAACTGGTAATGGAGGGGCTGATGTACATTCCTTTATTTTGCTCTTGTCTCATTCCTGGAATGCTTCAGTCAGTCCCAAGGTAATGCCGGTTGGCTGACTGAGCATTGCAACTCTGGAAATGCCTGGAGCTAATGTGCTTTTGCGTAAAGGGATCCTGTGTTCTCCAGGTTTCCTCTGCAACTCTTCTTAAGTTCAGTACCTTCTTGTGAAGTCTCTGTTCCCTCTTTCATGATTCTCATTGCCTAATCTCCAACCTGAGACTCCAAACTCGGTTTGTCTGCTACCACGTTGTCCCAATCCATTTCATGACGCGTACCCTCTGCATCCCCCTCCATGTTCCCTCTGTGACCTCGTGTCCCGCCTGTGTCTGTGTCCTCCCCGTGTCCTCTGCCCACGTCCCCTCTGTGTCTCCTGTGCCACGTATTACTTCCGCCCATGCTGAGTATTGTTTAAGGGCACGTATTTAAACTATGTTCCGTGTACCTTTGGATACCGTTCTGTTTTGCAGCTCGATGGGGTTTAAGGGTTCCCGGGGCTCCTCTAGTTAGTGGTTCAAGCACTGTGAAATCTGTGCAGCGGATAATGGAACGCCGGAAATCCCTTGTTTGTGCATCGCTTGTATGCAGATGGGTTTTGCGATGGCTGTGGGACGCTCACTTCAAGATGGAATGGGGGTCACAAGGGGCTCGCCTTGCTCCCTGGGCCCAATAAGCTTCCGTCCCAATAAGCTTCGTGGCTAGTAGTAGGGTGAGGTGCATGTATCGGGCTGGGAGCTGAGCTTAAGAAAACCCCCGGCCCCAGTGGCCGTTTTCTTCATCCTCACGTAGTGTAATACAGTCTCCACTACTTGAGCATACTGAACACGAATATTCTGTTGCTGTTTTGTCTGGTTCTCTCCTAGGCCTCCCTTACAAATTTGTTAGTAGTAACAGATGTCAGGGCATAGTTCTCAGGGCACGTTGTGGCCGACCACCCCAGGGTCCTAGGGTTCTTTCTGTTTTTATGGCAGACCTGGCCTCGTATTCATAGGAAACAAAGGATTGTCTTCTACTGGACCACTTTGTCTGGATCACCCCAGATATCTCCATCCCAATTGTCAGGGGATGCTGTTAGTTTCCTAGTCTGTATGATACCCAACCTCCCCACCCCTCTTCCTTCCATCCCCTGACCCTCATTCAATAGCCAGCTCTGCAGCTGTGGGACCCACCAGTGTGATGAAGCAGTACCTCTGGTGTGCTGAATACTGGCACTGGCACAGAGAGGCTCTATGGTTGATGTGAATCTTCCTGACTGGACTACTTGGTGAGTTTCCCCAGAGCTGTTGAGCACACAGGCTTCCCCACCTACCCTGGTTGCTCACCATGCCATCGATGTCCTTTGTGGACATGGCTTCAGGTATCATACCAGAGACTCCTTAGAGTCGGAAGCGACCATTTATGATGGTCTAGTCCGACTTGCCCACAATGAACAGGGACATTCACAGCTAGATCAGGTTGCCCTGCGTGTCACCTTGGAAGGGACAGGGCATCCACCGCATCTCTGGGCAACCTGGTCCACTGCGCAGAGTCACAGAATGTCCTGGGTTGGAAGGGACCTGGAGGATCGTGAATCTCCAACCCTCCCCCCTGCTACGTGCAGGGCCATCAACCTCCACATTTCATACTAGACCGGGCTGCCCAGGGCCCCATCCAACCTGGCCTTGAACACCTCCAGGGATGGACGGGGCATCCACAGCCTCTCTGGGCAGCTGTTCCAGCACCTCACTGCTCTCTCTGTGAAGAACTTCCCCCTGACATCCAACCTAAATCTTCCGTCCCTCAACTTAAAACGTTTCCCCTTGTCCCTTGCTGTGAAAGATATTTTCCTTATATCTAACCTAAATTTTCCCTCCTTCTTTCCTTTAGCTCCCCTTTGGGTATCGAGAGGCTGTTACCAGGTCACCTCGGGGCCTTCACTTCTCCAGGCTGAACAGCCCCAGCTCTCTCAGCCTGTCCTCACAGGTGAGGTGTTTGATCCTTTGGTTCTTTTTTTTTTCTTGTGGCCGTCCTCTGTATGTGCTCCAATGGGTCCATGTCTCTTCTGCACTGAGGGCTCTTCATATGGACGCAGTACTCCAGGTGAGGCCTCTTCAGCACAGAGCAGAGGGGCAGGATCACTACTTTTCACCTGCTGACCGCACATCTTTTGGTGCAGCCCAGGGTGTGGCTGGTTTTCTGGGCTGGGAGGGCACTTTGCTGGCTCGTGTACAGCTTGGCATCCACCAGGTCTTTTGGGACAGGCCTATGCTCAGCCCTTTCATCCCCCAGCATGTATTGGTAGTGGGGGGTTCTCTTGTCCCAGGTACAAGACACTGCGCCTAAATTTGTTGAACCTGATGAGGTTTGTCTGTGCCTGCTGCTCAAGCCTGTCTAGGTCCCCCTGGCTGGCATCCCGTCCCTCTGGCGTGTTGCTGCTCCCCACAGCTTGGTGTTGTCAGCAGGGTTTCTGAGGGTGCGCTCGATCCTGCTGGTGATGTCACTGACGAAGATATCGAAGAGTCTCAGCCCCAGCATGGACCCCTTTGGGACACCACTCATCAGCAGTCGCCATCCAGACATGGAGCCATTGACCGCTGCTCTCTGGACTCCCTCCTGCAGCCGGGTCTTTGTCCATTGAACAGTCCACCCATCGAATCCGTGTCCTTCCGATTTGGAAAAAAGGATGTTGCGGGGTATTGTGTCAAAGGCCTTACTGAAGTCCTGGTAGATGATATCAGTGGCTCATTGCTTGTCTATTGATGTCTAGGGACACCATCACAGACAGCCAATGGATTAGTCAAGCAGGATTTACCCTTGGTGAAGCCGTGCTGGTTCTCCTGTGTCACCTCCCTGACATGTGTGTGCCTTAGCGCGACTTCCACGAGGATCTACTCTGTGCTCTTTCCCAGCACGGAGGTGAGACTGTTATGTTGGTAGTTCCCAGGATCGTTCTTTCTTCCCTTCTTAAAAATGGTTGGTGCTGCCTTTTCTCCATTCACCGGGGACTTCACCTGATTGCCATGACCTTTCAAATATCATTGAGAGTGGCTTGGCAGCTACATCACCAAACTCCCTTATGACTCTGTGATGCGTCTAATCGGGTCCTATAGAATCCTGGATTTCCGGTTCTACAGGTGGACTGGAACCTGGGGGTGGCAGGGACGGCACTGCTTCCTCAATCCCCACCTGCCAAATCTAATATTTGAGGGCTGTGTGATGAGCACACGTTAGAGAAGACGGAGGCAGAACTGTCGAGTACCTCAGCCTTCTCCTTGTCTGTTACCAGCTACAGTGCTGCTGGTAAGCAGCATCGTGCACAGAGCACAGCTGCCTTGCTCAGAGAACGGGGCACTGCAGTGCACTTCTGTGCTGGAGGCGCTACCTTGCACGTGCGGGACAGTGCCTTCATCATTGTATTGCAATCAACAGGTGGTGGCAGGGAACCGCAGTGCTCCTGGGTGGTGTAACAGCTGCACCGAGAAATCTGTGGCTCCTCATGAGAGCAGCGAGAAATAGAAAGTCTCGTTTCCTGGAATGCTCTGACTTTGCTGACTGGCTGCTGGTTGCCCAAACTGGTAAGGACAATGTAACTCCCATCAGTGTTTACCCATTGCTTACTACAATGTAGTAACAGTGTTACTGTGCTGCAGGCTACTCTATAGTCTGCCTGTTTTCTTCCTCCTGAGTTCTTGACTCTGGCCTTTCCCGGCAGTCTTGCCCGTGCCTTGGCTTTCTTTTGGGTGTACCTTGTGGCGTTTTCTTTGCCCTTGCCCTTTCCTTGGCAGTTCTCTATGGCGTTTTCCTTGCCCTTGCCTTTGCCTGCCCTGGGTGTTCTGCTTGCCTTTGCCTTGCTGGGATGGGCTGGGAGGCAGCATTAACTTTCTTCTTGACCTGAACCCCAAGCTTTGCGGAGCTTCGGCGCTGCTCGTAAGAGCAATGTGCACGGGGTGCAGCCCCCGCATATGTGGGGCAGTGCCTTCATTACTGTATTGTGTTTAACAGGTGGCAACGGAAGAGGGTCTGCTGTTTCTCCAAACAACATTGTTTGCTATCCTGTCTCTGGAATGCAAGGTAGCATGCTTGGACAGTAAGGCCACAAATTAACAAAGCAGCAGCAAATTGGTGGATGGAATTCTGGAGTTGTAGCTGATAAGACGACTGCCTGGAGTGAGTCAAGCATCCTTCAGCTTGAACCAGGTCAGAGTGTGCACAGCAAGAAAGACATGGCCTTCATCAAAAGACCACCAGATGACCCTGAGAGGTACCTCACATGTGTAAAAGAACTGAGACCTGGGGCGAGAAAAAATGTCAATCCTACTGGGGACTCGCTGTAATAACTCAACCTTTCCTTGGACTTCCCCCAGACGGCGAGCTCGGGCTTTACAGGCTAGAGGTGGAGCTAACACAGAGACCTCTGGATTTTCAAAAAGGAACAAGAAGGCTGAGAATCGGGTGCTTTGTTTGACGTTTTTACTGGCTGTCCTACTTAAGGATTCTGCCTGTCCATAGGCACGTTTGGTTGGTTTGGCTGGAACTTAGGAGCCTGGTGCTTATGACTTCAGTTCTTTGTGATACAGAGCTGCGCCCTTTGCTGCCCAGGCCAAATGCACGTGTTGTTGGAAGAGATTACTCTATGCATTTTACTTTTTTTTCTTTAATGCTTTTAAAGAGTGAGAGTGGTATACGCCTTCAAACAGGTAACACACAAAACTTGTTTGTTTGTTTGTTTTCCTTTTTTCCTCCGAGCACTGGTTCGGGGAAATATGGATGCTTTCTTCTCTGCCGCTATGTTTCCTGCAGTGGAATTTGGGGAATGGCTTCTGTTGTTGGTTTTTCAATACTGAAGAAACATAGCATTCTTTTTATTCTGCCTATGTAGAACTCCCTTTGTTTCCTCTGTAGTTTTGAGTTGTGCTCTGGAACAGAATGTTCAGCTGAATCTAGAACAGCTGCCAAAGAGGAGTCTGCGGGCAAGTGGCTCTGGATTTCCCAGGCAGAGGTCGTAAAGCTCCTTGCCTGCTCACAAAGTGTTCTCATTGTTTTTATACAGTGTTCTATTTTACTGCTGTATTGAGACTTTTATGAAAAATCCTTTGTTTCCCAAAGGTGATGCTGAGAAACACGCCTCATGATGACTTATGCATACCTCACATTTCATATTAATTCTCCCTTTGGGTCAAAAGTAGACCAAATCCTTGAAACCGTGCCTGGGAATCCCACTGATATTGAAACAGTTCAGCAGTGGTGCCCATGGTCAGAACGCCCTGCGGCGGCAGATCCTGGCACTGACTGTGAATGGAAGAACTGACAACAAATCGCTCGATATCAAAATTGACCCGGTGGATATTTACAAGCGCCGGGAGACCCAGACAGGATCTCAGAGTTGCATGGCCAGGTACAGAAGTTGTTTTACTGGTGGTTTTTTTTGTTTGTTTTCTTTTGCAACGTTAAGGATTGTTAATCATTCCTTGCCATCCTTGGCTTCACTGCGCCCTCCTGTCCAACTGACACCAGCTTTTTCATCACCTCAGTTGCCTTCAAAAAAAAAAAAAAAAAGCATGACAAAATCAATTTGATGATGACTTTATTTATTTATTTACCGATATTCTTAAGCACTTAGCAGAGTTTTGCTGGGCATAGAAGTTTTCGTTGTTTTTCTTCATCTTGTTCCAATTGACGTAATTTTCTCCTCCCTCAACCCCCACCTAACTGCGTTTTTCCTCTGCCCTCACGAGAGAGAAGGAACGGAGCGCCAGAAGCTGCGGCGCGGCTCCGCGTCAGTCCAGTCGGAGCTGTTGTTTCCGCGGTCTCTGGTGCCCCCTCGTGGCCAATCGGTGGAATTGCGGTCGCGTATGTTCGGTGCCGCAGGCAGCATTACGCATGCGCGCAGGCACGCGGAAATGGCGTACGTACGTTCACATCGCTCTGCGCAGCGAATCTGCCGAGCTTTGTTATGGTTAGTCCTCCAGTCAACAGCACGCATGCGCCAGAGAACTCATAAATAGCTTTCAAATCTACCAGGCCCTGAGATGCAGTCGAGCAGTCAATTCCTGCTGGCTCAGCAACGGTTTTCTCTCTTGCTGTCGGAAGTGCTCCTTGTCTACTTCCTCGGACGGTTCGACGCTCGAGCCTGCCTCGGGAACAGGCACATGCGTAGTGCGGTGCGGAGGGTGGCGCTTGCGCAGTGCAGCGTCTAGGCTTGGGCACGCGTAGTGCTCTGCCGAGAGGGGCGCATGCGTAGCGCCGAGCCGCTACCGGCACATGCGCACTGCAGTGCCCGGGCTCGCGCGTGCGCGTTGCTCTCCCGAGGCTCGCTGGTCGCGGGTTGCTGCCGCGTCGGTGCTGCTGCACGCCAGTACCGCGACCGCGAATCTCCGAGCTGCTCGCGTTCCACTGCCGCTGACGGTGCAGGGCTGGGGGTGGAAAGGGACTCTGCTGGTTCACCGGGGCGGAGAGGAAGTTGGATGCCACGAGGCGCTGAGGGGCAGCTGTGAGCCCAACCGGTCCGCTTCCGCGTGGGCTTGGGCATAAAAGGGCGGAAATAGACGAGGGGCATCCTGGATTAGAAGGGGGAGAATATCGCTGGGCCGGCGGTCCGGGAATCGACTGCTTGCCCGTCCCCGTCGTGGGCTGTCGAAACATTTGCAGTCTTTAAGTGGACGGGCGCACGGTCGCTATTAGCTGGAGGACTGATCACCATAGAGAGCGGCGCATTAACTGCGCAGAGCGGTTAAAACGCCACTTCCGCATTTGTACGCGCATGCGTTGTGCTGCTTGCGGGACGCGGCGACAGACAGCGGCAGTTCCGCGCATGGGCCACGAGGTGGCAGCAAAGACCGCGGAAAGAACTTTTCTGACGGGATTGACCTGCGTTTTTCTCCCCTGGCGACCCGTTCTCTCTGTCTTGTGATGGCGGGAGAAGAGCGCGAAGTTAGAAGCGGGGGCGTTGTGGGGGGAAAGACGAAGAAAAAAAGAGAGAGACTAGCCAAACCCAGGCAAGCTCTGCTAAGTGCTTATAAGTAGCTGTGAAAAAATAAGTTGTGTTTTTTTTTTTTTCTTTTTGCCAGCATCTGTTGCATTGTTTCTAAATGTTCACAGACCAAAATGCAACTGCCCGGCAAATTTAACGATAACGAAATTAAAGCCCATTGGCAGAAAGCGCGGGGCCATATTACTGTTCACTCAGCCTCTGTCTTGTTCCTACTTTTAATGTATTTTTTCCCAAGGGCCTTTCTTCAACTCCAGGTTTCATTTTTGGCTTTTTATTCTTTTTTATGCCCTAAAATGGGTAGTGTTAGGCCCCAGCAGGTCTACGCAGGCAGTCACAGCACAGAGTTGCTGTTTTGAGATTAGTGTGGACCATTACAGCGTTTCCACAAAGACTAACGAAAACTGCAGTTGTCCACCTAAGTTTGCAGATGGAAAAAATTAATTCACCTGCATAGAACGAATCGATGCGTCACAGCTGCCATCGGCAAGATGGCCCGAGAGTTGTGTGGGTCTATCAGGCTCAGCTGCAGCTTTTCATCTTTTCAGCTGCCCTTCTTTGGTCCTCCTGCAGCTGGACAGGTAGCCCACAAGGGCACGGGGTATACGCAGGCCCTCCCCAGCCAGCTGCGGCAGGCGCTCCTTTTTTGAGGATTACTTGTTCACATACCCAGTTTCCAGCTCATTCCCTTTGGAAAGCTTTTCTTGCGCTCCGTGTTACTAGCGCACAATAGAAGTTAAGCCAGTTAAGCCTCTCTCAAGCCCAAGGAGTCCAATGTGCAAGTGTTTTTTGTTTGGGTCTGTCTGTTTTTTTTCCGGGTGTAGGGGGCAGGGGGTGGGCATTTGAGATAGCTGAGCTGTGTGAAAAAAGTCAGTGTCAGAAAGGCCTCTCTCTGATGCCAATGAATATGTCGTTTCCTAAAGCCTGGTCAGTCTTCTCTGCTGGTTGCAGAGAGTTGAGCTATTACGTATGGCCAAGACGAAAGTGTAATCAGAGAAATAGGTGGAGTTGCTCCTTCTGGTAATTTAATGCCTCACCGTGGTATAGGGCGGATGAATGCTGGCTTTGTACCAAAGCACTTGGTAACCCTGAGATTCAAACCTTAATGCTTTCCAGCAAATTTATATTTTCAGGTAGTGCCGCAGAGATGCGGTGACTATTGTTCACGTATTTTCACGTGTCACTGATTACATGGGTTTTCAAAACAGGCGCAGCAGAAAACTATTCTCATTGACCGGAATGATTTCTAGTAGGATTCTGTTGTTTTTGCCTCTGGGCCTTGTGTTAAAATAGTAATTTCTGGGGGCTGGCAGGTGCTATCAATATCAGAGATGGGCAAATAAGGCATAAATCTGTGTCCTATAGTAAGTTGGATATGAGCGAGCCGGGTACTTTATTATGGGAAATTGTAAAGCTGTTTTTCTAGGAATGGTGCAGCTGTGTCTCACTTGTGTGCGCAGTTGGTGTCTAGACTAAAGGAGACTTGTTAAGCGCTCTGCTGACACGTAGGGATGGATGGAAAATTACAAGAGGGAGCTTGAGCATGTATGTATAGAATGTAAGGACCTGCAGTTAAGGATTTGGATTTGCACCTGAGTCCGTGCCTTCAGATGATGCAAGCGCTATGCCTTATCACCCAGTGGAAACGGTCAAAGAGCTGCTTTGGGACAGAATGTTTATACTGCTCAGGAAGTGTGGCCTTCCAAGGTACTTCAGGTATCCCGAAGAACAGAAGCAAGCAGTAATGATTCCTTTCTCTCTCGATTCCAATACTTGTAGGTAGTGTGCTTGAGAAAGACTTTGGAGGCTTTCCTCAGCCTCTTGATTTCCTCATACCTTTACAAAAGCGGACTGCCAGAAAACAAGAAGACTTCACATGCTTTTTGAGTTTGGTTATTTTATGGGGTTTTTAATTTTTTTTTAGATTTTTTTTTTAGTCCAAATGTAGTAAATTCTCAGTCATACAACTGATAAATTTTCAAGGTCTTTGTGCCGATGGACCATGCTCCAGTTGAACATCAAGTGGAGCAGGAGGTAGCCTTCATCTATGTGGATGAAAATATGGAATCTTGATGGGATGCTGCTGTATTATGGAGAGGAATCTCCGCATCCCCCAGGCTCAGCCAATACACGGACACAGATTTCTGGATGGTGACCATCACTTTCTGCCACCGCTCCTGCTGCCTAGTTGCTCGTCATCATCGGTATCCAGCAGGAGATCACGAAGCTGTGGAGGCACAGTCGTATCCAGGTCATCATCTGAAACTTCTTCCACCAGATTGGAAGGGACCAGTCCTCTTGTGCCATCCGTCAGCTCTCCCAGAAACCAGCCATCTTCATCTACGTCTCCAAAGATGTAAAGGTATTGTCCAGCAGTCAGTGGAAGCTCGTTTTCTGGGTCCTCATTAGGGCCCTCAAAAGGATTGTAGCTGTGACGAGCTATGAATCTTCGAATTAGTGGTGGTGATAATCTGCGAGAATGCAGGCTGCAGCTTGCCATCAGCCACCCTCCCGACTTCTCCAGCCATTCCTGTTCTGGATTTCCGTGTGGCTCCAGCTTTTTCCCAGTCTCCTTTTCCAAATGCTGCCCCTGCAGCTGGTTGGCTTCCTCTGCCTTTTCTGCGGCCTCTCTGGATGTGGAAGAGGCCTCCTTGAGCTGCCGGACTGTTTCCCGCAGCTGCTTGGTAAGGAGGCTGAGCGTATGCGTCTTGTCCTTGAGCCGCTCCACCTCCTCCCTCATCTGCTGAGAGCTTCTGCTCCTCAGCAGGCAGTTCTCCTCTCTAAGGAGGCTGCATTGTCTCTGCAAGTCCTTCAGTGCCCTCAGCAGATGGGCACTCTGCTCCCGCAGCTCCCTGTGCTCAGGTGGGCAGGCCTCTTGTTGCTCTGCAGCCTGAACACCCGCTTCTGCTACAGCCCGATGGCAGGCTGGCCTTTGCCGTGTGCGCGGCCCAGCGGCTGCAGCCCTGGCCCCGTTGCAGGAGGTGGGCGGCTGCCCCTGTCCGTGCTCCAGGATGTAGTGCAGGAAGCATCTCCTCTGCTCCTGCAGTTCGCGCTGGAGGCGCAGGACATGGGCGGCCTGCTCTGCACCGGGCTTCCTGCAGAGCTGCCGCTGGACTTCCTGCTGCAGTCTGTGGGCCTCTCTGCTGCTCTCGCCACTCAGCAGCTCCTTTGCTAGCTGCCGCAGCAGATCCCGTACCTGGCGGTTGGCATTGTTGCACCGCTGCTGCAGCCCCTCCTGCGTCTGGCGGAGCTGGGCCTCCTTCATCTGCAGCAGTTGGCGGATGTCCGCCTCCCGCTGCCTCTGGCTCTGCTCCCGCAGGTGCTGCAGCTTTGATGCCCGCTGTCGCTCCCAGTTGGAGCGCAGTCGGTCGGCCAGGAGCTGCCGCTCCCGCTCTGCCGCCTCCTGCAGCTCACGTCTCTCGACGGCCCGGCGGCGCTGCATCTCCTGGGAGCGAAGCCGCTCGCCCTCCAGCTGGGCCCGCAGCGCCTCCAGCTCCCGCCTGTGCTCCTCCTGCTGTGCGGGGCAGGCAGGGGGCTGGGCCGGGCCCCGGCGCAGAGAGGGCTGGCAGCACTTTGCCTGTCTCTGCGGCATGGTCGCAGGGACCTGAAGAGACCCTCAGCCTCCAAAAGCTGTGGCCGAAGGCCGCTGAAAGCTACTTTCCTTCCTGGGGCCTGCAAGGACAGCTGCCCCTGACCCCGTAGCGCCCACTGCCTCTCGTCCCTGTCACAAGGGTGTGCAGACAGTGAATGCCGTGGGGGGGTGCGCCCACAGTCTTCTATGCTGTGTGCCTGCCTGGCACATAATGGAGGGTGGGGCAGTGCAGCCTTCCGGCCTAACTCACAATGAAGGGAGGGTGGGGCTATGGGGCGGGGCGGCCTTCTGGCCCCAGCTCAAAATGGAGGCTGAGGCATGGTGGCTTCAAGCTGCGCTGGGTGGCAGAGATGTCGCAGTGTTGGACAGAACTGCCTTCCGCAGCACTGGGCTGTGTGCATGACCTTTTGTGGTGCTGGAATATATGGACTTCTCTGGCACTGGAGAAGAAAAGCAGGATGCCATCCAACTCATTGTGATTTCCATTTAGATTCCCGTAAAGGAACTATCTCACCATACCTACGAGCCAGTTAGAGGAAGCTAGTTGCAGGTGTACTCTGCTTAAGGAGCTGCTGGGGCAGACAGCCAGGCTGTCACAAGAAATCAGCAGCCTGAGGTGCTCCTGGGAATCTCTGAGGGAGACGGATAGGAGGTGGTGTTGTGGGAATCAAATGTTGTTTCTGCATTAGAATTGGATAATATTTTTTATTTCATGAACTCCGTTGTCATAGTTCTTTTTGGGAGTCCTTCTACTTAACTTGGGGAAGATCTCAGATAGTTTGCATCACTTATCCTCTAGCCAAATCTTCCCAGGAATGCCGCTCTGTATATAGGTGTATATATGTATATTTTGTCACACACATTGCAAGAATATCCTGCACGAGATCAAACCGGAGAACAAGTCATGGTATGCCCGAGGAAGCGCCTGAAGAGACATCTGAAGGCCTGGCATCATCCCCCCCGGTGCGCTCCTGTTTGCAGGACGCCCGCCATTGCAATCGCGAATAAAATCTGCTGTTATCAGAGATACCATCCTGACAAAAAGTATTTGGATGTTTCCAACAATTTGGGACTCGTCTGGGATTATTATCACCTCTTTGGAGGTCTCCCTACTGCCCTGGACAGGATAGGTGCACCCGCTGATTTCAGCGGTTCTGTCTGTGTAGTGAGGTGACTCCTTGGGACACCCGATAAGAAACCGAGGCTGTTCCATGAAGGTGGGCTCTGTGAAAGCCACGGGGCAGGTAGGCATGGGTATTGATCCCTGGAGACCTGGTAACTTTGTGCGCGGACCAAGGTAAGGGAGTTTGATTCTTGCCTTGGGGGTCGGTGGAGACTCGAGTGAGTGTGTGTGACTGAGACGCGCTTTCAGTGTGAAGCGAGTGCTGAGTCCCGATTTGCGGTTCTGTTGTCCCACAAGGGGCACGGCCAGGGACGGACGAAGCTGTGTTGGTAAAAGGAAGAGTCTCGGCAGGGAGCTGTTGGTGTGCGGTACCCTGGACACTTGACGAAGTGCCAGCAGTACACCCCTATTAATCCGAGAATCGGAGCGAGGTGCTCCAGAGGGATTGGCCCTAGATCCGAGAATCGGAGTGTGGTAACCTGTGAGCTGGGGAGTTCACAGCAGCATTCCGGAGGGATGGGGAATAGGAGCTCCGAAGAACAGGGGAGAAGGGTCCCCAAATTCGTGCCTAGAGATTGCAGCTTGGGAAAGAAGCTTCAGAATTGGAAAATAATCCCCAGACTGGGGAAAAGAACGGGGAAAAGATGTTTAAATACTGTACACAGACATAGCCTAGAGAGCTACTACAGGGAAAATCATGATTTTGACCAAAATAGGGGTCTGACGGAGATTGGGCCTGTCAGACTTTGTATTTATATGTAATCAGTAAGACTCCTTTTTCTGAAACAGAATTGGCTTATGTTGCTGAATGGGTGTATGAAGTAAAAAAAAACGTTCCTCACAAGAAGGAGTTGAAGTTCAAAAGAAAAAGGAAAGAGAAGCAGAAAAATCATAAATGGGATCCCTTATATAACTCCCCCCCCCTTTAATTTCTAAAGCAGTGGAAGCGGCAGTGACATCTCCAGAGAAGGAGAGTGGCTGTGCTGATGATCCTGAGCAGGGTTCTGGAGAGAGGATGCACTCTCGATTACTGAGGGAGTTGGAGTAATGTGAATGGGACCTGGAGAGTTTTCCTTTCCCCAACACTGACCTTACTAATACTTCACTTTATCCTCTTAGGGCAGTCTCCTTAGGTCAAGGGAAATAGGGTATGCAAATGCCTGCTGTTTTTACTAGAAGAAAAGTTAGGAGTTTCAAGAAGAATTCCTTAGTTGAGGATCTTAGAAGTGTAGTAGAACAATTAGATCAATTTCTAGGGCCTAATTTCTACTCGTGGATGGAAATGATGTTTATCATTGATATGTTGTTTATTGAAGAAGGAGGTGGGCAACTATGCAAGTGTGGGAAATGAATACAGAGGGAAGGTTGGGCCCTGCGGGGAGGAAGAGAGAGGAAGGATCCTGAGGATAAATTGTACTGATTATTGTCGCTGTCTTTGTGATTGTTAAATGTTTCTGTCGTGAAAGTGTTGTGTTATGTTATGTTATGTCATGTACGAGGCTGTTGTGGAACAAAGGGTGTCTAAAGTGATACCGGGAAGACCCCCTGGGTTGTATTTTGGCTCACTGGAGAAACACTGCTGGTGAGCCAGGGGGAATACCGAATAAGAAATCAGGAACATAAATGGAGTAAAGGGACCGGTTTTATAATTGAGTGCCCTAATCATAAGACCAAGTGCTGGGTGTTTGTTGAAGGTGAAGAACTGTATTGTTTGATTTGTGGATTTGGAAGGCAGTGGGAGAAACTGTCTTGATGATATATGGAAGTGCAGTTGTTAATGGTGCAATTGGTAATGGTATATGGAAATGTAATTGAGGGTGTACAAATGGTGGAATTGTGGAAAAGCAAACAAACAAACAAACAAAAAACAACGGCAAAAAGGTTAAGGAAAACAGTGAGTTTGAGATATTAGAGTTTGGGTCGGCACGAGAACACATCCCCCACACTACCCCCCCCACCGCGGCTTGTAAGAACAACTCGGTGCGAGAGAGAGGGCTGGGGGCCGGAGCCTCCCGCTGTAACTGTGCGGGGTGTATTAATTGTGAATGGGGATGGGACGGGACAGTGAGAGTGAGAATAGCTGTCATCTGCAGAGATCTCGGGAAACCCGACATCCCAGTGTAAGCACTGGAAGCCTGGGGAGGGGAGGGGAGGGGAGGGGAGGGGCGGATGTGAAACAGAAATTACTAACATTATATTTTAGTAATGATGAAAGTCTGGAAAGTGAAAAGGGTTTGGGAAAAACACGGACTGAGGAAGGCAAAGTTGAGCAGGGTGTAACAGGGATGTCCTTACCTAGAAGAAGAGGTAAGGGGGAGCCTGGAAGGGCTCAGGGAGAGTTCCACCCCCACTGGACCGAAGGCAGCTGGGGAAGCAGGGTCAAGACACTTATTTTCTGATACGGGTGCCTCTTACTCTGTGCTACATCAAGAATTATTACCTGTAGATGATTTTTGTAATAGTTGTAGGAACTCTGGCAAGAGAAGTTTACTTTTGGGGGACCAATTAAATACAGGTTAGGAGAACAAGTAGGATTATACAAATTCTTGTACATGCCAGGTTCTCCAAAACCATTACTTGGGCATGATGTGTTAGAACAGTTGAATGTAGAGATTAAATTCAGTAGAGAAAATTGGAGCTAAGTGTCAAGCAAGACCAATTGACGGAAAATTTTAAGTCTGGCTTTAACACAAACTGGGAAAAGCAATGTTGTACCCCCAGAAGTTAGGTAAATCCTAAATCAGGCGTACACAGGATTGCAGGCATCAGGAATGCCTGGCAGAGCCAAAAATGCAGCCCAATAAAAGTTAAGTTAAAGATGGGAGCCAGCCCAACCAGGGTAAAGCAGTGCTCTTTAAGGATACAAGATTGCAGGAGGATAAAAGAAATAATAAATAACTTTTTGAATTTTGGATTATTAATTGGATAGAAATCCAAATAGAACAGCCCAATCTTGCAAATGAAAAATTGGATGGCAAGAGCTATAGTTTGGTTCAAGCTTTGAGGGCAATTAATAGAAATGTTGAATATATACAACCCGTGGTGTATATCTTTATTAACCAAGTTAAGGAATAAGTAGGCGGGGTTTACCGTTCTGGATTTGAAGTACACCTTTTCCTGCCTGGTTTTGCCAAAGAAAGTCTACGATTATTTGCCTTTGAATAGGAAAACTCCAATATGGGAAGAAGGAAAAAAAAAAAAAATTAAAAATACACATATATATATATAGATAAATAAATAAGAAAAATTCAGCTAACCTGGACAGTGTTACCCAGGGTTGTGAGAACAGCCCAGTGATTTTTGAGAACTGGTCAACTCGTGAGCCTGAGATTTGGGTTCCTCCATCTCACAGTGGAACTTCACTGCAGTACGTGGAGACTACGGTAACAAAGGAGGACTGTGTACAGTGGACTGTGAGTTTGCTGAATTTCTTGATTTAAATGGCTATCAAGTTTCTCAACAGAAAGCACAACTGATCAAAGAGAAGGAAGCAGTTTGCTGAATACCCAGAGCATCAACACAGAGCTACCTCCAAGCCAGCAGTGTGCACTGCAGGGAGGCTGTCTATGCCAGTTGGTCAGACCTACAGGAGGAACCGCTGGACAACGCTGAGGATTCCTGAATTCACTGACGGAAGCAGCTTTGTGAGACAAGGAAACTGTAAGGCAGGATATGCAGTAATGGCTACTGACAAGGTAATTGAAGCAAAACCATTACCTGTGGGGACTTCTGCTCAGAAGGCTGAAATAACTGCCTTGACAAGAACCTTAAATATATGGACAGATGCTAAATATGCTTTTGGGGTGGTACCCACTCATGGTACCATCTGGAAAGAGCGAGGTTTTCTTACACACATGGAAAACAAATTCAGCATGATGTAAATCTACCAAGGAGCAGCGTGGCTGTCGTACATTGTAAAGGACATCAGAAGAGTGACACTGTACAGGAAACTGGGAATATGATGGTGGATCAGGTGGCAGAACAGGCAGCTGAAGGAAAAGAAATTGGTGAACTGGCTTTAATTCCAGGCGGTAAACTTAAAATATCTGAACCTTAATCAGAACCTCTAAGGTATTGTAGAGAGGATAGAAATCTAATTAATAATTTAGAAGGGAAGAGAGCAAGCTGACAGGTGGGTGCACACCCAGATGGACACATTGTCGTGCTCTTTATTATTTTATAGAAATTGGCTCTAAGGGAACATAATAAAACACAAGGGGGTACAGACATCAGAAAGTAACTGTACAGTCCTAGTACCAGGACTGGGTACAAGAGGGGCTTGTTGGGAAAGGGAATCTTTTAGGACAACAGTTGCAAATTGATTTTTTTCAGAACTGCCAGGAAAAAGGAGGGTTTCGGTATATGCTAGTTCTAACAAATACCCTTTTCAGGGTGGCCAGAAGCATTCCCTTGCAGGACCAATAAAACCAAAGAAATGAAAGGTATTGCTGCAGGAGATTATACCAAGTGGGTGTCCTGCAGCAATACCCTTCAACAAGGGAACTCACTTTATTGCAGAGATTGTCCAACAGGTCAGTAAGCATTGGGAATAAATTGGCAATTGCACATATCACACAGACCACAGGCGTGTGGTCAGGTGGAAAAGATGAACTATCTAATTAAATCACAGGTTGTAAAACTGGGCCAGGAAGCTGGACTGTCCTGGCCAAAGTTGTTGCCTTTGGCTCTCCTTAGGAGCAGAATGAAACCTAGAGCCAAAGAGGGGTTAAGTCTTTCAAAATACTGTACAAAAGGCCTTATGTTGTACAAACAGGATCTCTACCCAGGTAGGGAGTGAAATACTGAGCATGTGGTAAGTCTACAAGAACAGCTTCAGGAAATAGAGAAACTGGTTCTAGGAACTAGAGCCCAAGGCCTTGACGGCTTGATACATAATATTTTAACAAGAGATTATGTGTATATAGCAGATGTCTTTCACATTTGCCCCTGAAATCAAGGTGGGTAAATCTGTTCCAGTGCTGCTAACATCCCGCACAGCAGTGGTTAAGAAGGTCCCTCAAATACAATGGGATAATTGTTAGAAATGTTCATTTGATTAAGTGCAGCATTTGATGTAAATGTTTATGTATCTCTTGTGAAAAACATCATTGCAAAGTATACTTATATCAGTAATTGTTTGGTATGTGGGCAAGCTAAGGACTTAAACTTTTCACTTCTTGTTGTCCCTGATGATTTTAAGGCGAGAAATCAAATTGTTGCAGGGTTTGAGTTACTGTCCTTGTGGGTGATGATCAACAAGAATGTAGATTGGATTAACTACATTTGTTATAATCAGTGGAGATTTACAAACTATACAAAAGAGTGCAATAAAGGGAACTGCAGAACAGTTAGATGCCATAAGTAGGATGGCCTGGGAAAATAGAATCTCCTAAGATATGATACAAGCTGGGAGAAAAAAAAAAAAAAAAAAAAGGGTGTATGTGTAATGCTGGGTACCGGTTGTTGCACCTTCATCCCAATAACACAGCTCCAGGTGATACAATAACTAAGGCATTGCAAGGGCTTACCACCCTTGCCAATGAACTGGCAGAAAAATCGGGGATACTTCTATCACTGGATGGTTGGAGTCCTGGTTTGGTGAATGGAATGGGGTGATTGTATCCACGTTTACTTCTTTCATAGTAGTAGCAGGAGCCCTGATGGCCACTGGTTGCTGTGTTATTCCCTGTGTGAGGGGACTGGTACAGTGATTGATCGAGACAGCACTATTGAAGCAAACACCAATGGAGTCACCACATTTGGATAAAATGATGGTATTAGAGGAGATGGGAAATAAAGAAAGTGGAGAAGAGGGAGATGTCTATAAAAGTGAAACTTTAAAAATTGCAGAAAGCAACAGTGTATGAAAAAAGAAAAAGGGGGGGAATTGTGGGAATCAAATGTTGTTTCTGCATTAGAATTGGATAATATTTTTTATTTCATGAACTCCGTTGTCATAGTTCTTTTTGGGAGTCCTTCTACTTAACTTGGGGAAGATCTCGGATAGTTTGCATCACTTATCCTCTAGCCAAATCTTCCCAGGAATGCCGCTCTGTATATAGGTGTATATATGTATATTTTGTCACACACACTGCAAGAATATCCTGCACGAGATCAAACCGGAGAACAAGTCATGGTATGCCCGAGGAAGCGCCTGAAGAGACATCTGAAGGCCTGCCATCATCCCCCCCCAGTGCTCTTTGTTTAACGAAGACTTTGGAGACAAACACCATATCGATACGATGACAAGAAGAGCACTGAGACTTCTTGGAAACAACAGGATGGCTGCTGACTGACACCAGATAACACACGAATCAACAAACGTAAACTGATAAGATTGTGAACCTGGAGCACCCAGCAAATGGGGAAACTGGGCAGGGGATGGATAAAGGGAAAAACAGGGTATAAAGATTGTCATCTTGTGTCCATAGGTGCGCTCCTGCTTGCGGGACGCCCGCCATTGCAATTGCAAATAAAATCTGCCTCTCTGGATGTGGAAGAGGCCTCCTTGAGCTGCTGGACTGTTTCCCGCAGCTGCACGGTAAGGAGGCTGAATGTCTGCTTGAATGTCACTGGCACCTCCTGGTACCGCCTGCTACCTCCCTGTGTTATCTCCTCTCATTTCTGTGGCTCTGACCCCACACGTCAACCCCATGTCCCCTCAAGTCCCCCCGTGCCCCCTGGCCAACTTCGCTCCGGGTCAATGTCACCATGGGGTTGACAGGGATAGGGATGCCTGTGGGGTGCGTGGAGTCCTGGGAGAAGTTGATGGCCGTGCGCAGTGGGGTGATGGTGTCCTCGTCTGTGACAGTGGGGTGGGGGCAGTGCCCCACAAGTGGGGGTCATTGCCCCCAAAATGGGGCTTGTGCCCCACGCGTGCGGGCAACTTGCATGGGGACTGCATTCTGTGATGCTTTGTCCTTTCTCCAAATGTTCTGTGACTTCAGCAATCCCACGTCGTGCCGCAGCAGAAATGGGGTCCTGCAGTACGTCAGTGATCTCTGACTTGAGGTGCGCAGGGGCTGCACGAAGTACGCACGCTGCAGCCTCCCAACTTCTTTGGGCTTTGGGATCGATGTTTGAGCCAAAGGGCTACACGCTGCCATATGGGCAGGTGCCAGGTTCACCCGCTGAGGACACCAAATCCTAAAATAATTTCACAATGGTCTTTAATTGCTGTGCGAGTAGATGACACACGTTTCTCACTGGGAAGCCATAAGCTGACCCCGACAGTTTGGCAGACAGCACTCGCTCCATTCACACTGTAATCGCAGCCCTTTGCTGTCCAGGCTGCACACACAGCTTCTCAGCACCTTGCTGCATTAGTACTGAAATTTGTACTCCCCTACTTATTAGAAATTTCACCAGTAGCCTTTGAGGACAGACTGGAATCAAAATATGTGGGCCTTCATAGCTCGTCTTTTTTTTTTTTTTCTTTTTTTTTCCTTCATGCTTTTATGGGAACTTTGAGATCACAGCCTGAAGCAGTGACGGAGCACCTGGTGAGGGGTGTAGCCCTGCAAGCACAGGTGGATGCAGTGCACCTGTGGGACCAGATGGGGCTGAGCCTGGCTCCACCCCTCCCTCACCTCATTTAAGGGCTGGCAGCCCCAAAGGCAGGGTTTCTTCCTGGAGACTGCCTCCTGTGGATTGTTGGGTGAGCTCTGGTTCTTGGAAGGAGGTGTTTCTTTATTGCAGGGCTTTGGTCTCTGCCTTTCTAAGGGGGTCCTAAGCTGGGTCAGCTACTGAAGGAGCTATCTCTGCTATGCCTGTCCTTATGATGCCCTTCAATTGTTCTCTGACGGGAATGAAGGGGTTATCTCCCTTTCTCTGAACTGGTAATGGAGGGACTGATGTTTGTTCCGTTCGTTTGCTCTTGTCTCGTTTCTGGAATGCTTCAATCGCCCCAAGGTAATGCTGGTTGGCTGACTGAGCATTGCAAATCTGGAAATGCCTGGAGCTAATGTGCTTTTCCGTAAAGGGATTCTGTGTTCTCCAGATCTTCTTTGCAGCTCTTTTTAAGTTGAATATCTTCCCGTGAAGTCTCTGTTCCCTCTTTCGTGATTCTCCTTGCATGATCTCCAACCTGGGACTCCAAACTTGGTTTCTCTGCTACCACGTTGCCCCAACTCTTTTTATGGCACATTCCCTCTGTGTCCTTGTGTCCTGTTTGTGTCTTGGAGTCCTCCCTGTGTCTTCTGCCCCCCTGTCCCCTCTGTGTCTCCTGTGCCACGTATTAATTTCACCCATGCTGAGTATTGTTTAAGGGCACGTATTTAAATTATGCTCCGTGTCTCTTTGGATCCTGTTCTGTTTTGCAGCTCGATGGGGTTTAAGGGTTCCTGGGGCTCTTCTAGTTAGTGGTTTAAGCACTGTGAAATCTGTGGAGCAGATAATAGAACACCACGAATCCCTTGTATGCAGGTGGGTTTTGTGATGGCTGTGGGACACTCACTTAGAGATGGAATGGGGGTCACAAGGGGCTCGCCTTGCTCCCTGGGGTTTATTCTTCCAGCCCAATAAGCTACGTGGCTGGTGATAGAGTGTGGTGCATGTATCAGGCTGGGACCTGAGCTTAAGAAAACCCCCAGCCCCAGTGGCCGTTTTCTTCATCCTCGCTTAGTGTAATACAGTCTCCACTACTTGAGCATACTGAACACAAGTATTCTGTTCCTGTTTTGTCTGGTTCTCTCCTAGACCTCCCTTACAGATTTGTCAGTAGTAACAGATGTCAGGGCATAGTTCTCAGGGCACGTTGTGGCCGACCACCCCAGGGTCCTAGGGTTCTTTCTGTTTTTATGGCAGATCCGGCTTCATCTTTATAGGAAACAAAGGATTGTCGTCTACTGGATCACTTTGTCTGGATCACCCCAGATATCTCCATCCCAATTGTCAGGGGATGCTGTTAGTTTCCTAGTCTGTATGATACCCAACCTCCCCACCCCTCTTCCTTCCATCCCCTGACCGCCATTCAATAGCCAGCTCTGCAGCTGTGGGACCCACCAGTGTGATGAAGCAGTACCTCTGGTGTGCTGAATACTGGCACTGGCACAGAGAGGCTCTATGGCTGATGTGAATCTTCCTGACTGGACTACTTGGTGAGTTTCCCCAGAGCTGTTGAGCACACAGGCTTCCCTACCTACCCTGGTTGCTCACCATGCCATCGATGTCCTTTGTGGACATGGCTTCAGGTATCATACCAGAGACTCCTTAGAGTCGGAAGCAACCATTTATGATGGTCTAGTCTGACTTGCCCACAATGAACAGGGACATTCACAGCTAGATCAGGTTGCCCTGCGTGTCACCTTGGAAGGGACAGGGCATCCACCGCATCTCTGGGCAACCTGGTCTGCTGTGCAGAATCACAGAATGTCCTGGGTTGGAAGGGACCTGGAGGATCGTGAATCTCCAACCCCCCCCTGCTACGTGCAGGGCCATCAACCTCCACATTTCATACTAGACCGGGCTGCCCAGGGCCCCATCCAACCTGGCCTTGAACACCTCCAGGGATGGACGGGGCATCCACAGCCTCTCTGGGCAGCTGTTCCAGCACCTCACTGCTCTCTCTGTGAAGAACTTCCCCCTGACATCCAACCTAAATCTTCCGTCCCTCAACTTAAAACATTTCCCCTTGTCCCTTGCTATGAAAGATATTTTCCTTATATCTAACCTAAATTTTCCCTTCTTCTTTCCTTCAGCTCCCCTTTGGGTATCGGTATGGCTGTTACCAGGTCACCTCGGGGCCTTCACTTCTCCAGGCTGAACAGCCCCAGCTCTCTCAGCCTGTCCTCACAGGTGAGGTGTTTGATCCTTCGGTTCTTTTTTTTTCTTGTGGCCGTCCTCTGTATGTGCTCCAATGGGTCCATGTCTCTTCTGCACTGAGGGCTCTTCATATGGACACAGTACTCCAGGTGAGGCCTCTTCAGCACAGAGCAGAGGGGCAGGATCACTTCTTTTCACCTGCTGACCGCACATCTTTTGGTGCAGCCCAGGGTGTGGCTGGTTTTCTGGGCTGGGAGGGCACTTTGCTGGCTCGTGTACAGCTTGGCATCCACCAGGTCTTTTGGGACAGGCCTATGCTCAGCCTTTTCATCCCCCAGCATGTATCAGTAGTGGGGGGTTCTCTTGTCCCGGGTGCAAGACACTGCGCCTGGGTTTGTTGAAGCTGATGAGGTTTGTCTGTGCCCGCTGCTCGAGCCTGTCGAGGTCCCTGTGGTTGGCGTCCCGTCCCTCTGGCGTGTCACTGCTCCCCACAGGTTGGTGTTGCCAGCAAACTTTCTGAGGGTGCGCTTGATCCCGCTGGTGATGCCACTGATGAAGATACTGAAGAGTCTCAGCCCCAGCACGGACCCCTTTGAGATGCCATTCATCACCGATCGCCATCCAGACACGGAGCCGTTGGCTCCTGCACTCGATCCTGCAGCCGGTTCTTTGTCCATTGAACAGTCCGCTCACCAAATCCGTATCCTTCCAAGTTGGAAAGAAGGATGTTGTGTGTGAGGCCTTGCTGAAGTCCAGGTGGATGATATCAGTGGTTCTTCACTTGGCTATTGATGCAGTGACGCCATCACAGACGGCCACTAGATTGGTCAGGCAGGATTTACCCTTTGTCCTCTGGGTGCTCCAACAGGTCCCTGTCTTTTCTGCGCTAAGGACTCTACTCCTGGGCGCGATCCCTAAATATGGGATCACGTAGAATATCGTCTCAGATAAGGGAAACCACTTTACTTCACAAGTCCTACAGGAGCTAATGAGAACTCTAGAAATCAAGCGGGAGTTCCGTACTCACCAGCACCCTCCTTCTTCAGGGAAAGTAGGATGGATCGGTCAGATGCTGACAAAGCGCTTGTCAAAATGGATTTTAGAGACCAAATGACCATGGCCAAAGCGTTTACCTGTAGCCCTTCTCAGAATACGAACCGCTCCCAGAAAAGACTTGGGAGTATCACCGTACGAAATGCTGTTTGGGTTGCTGTACTTGGGAGGGAGAGGTGAGATGCCCTCTCTTGAAACCAAGGATAAGTTTCCTAAGAACTACATACTCGGGTTGTCTGCTTCTCTGTTATCCCTCAAGGGACATGGACTGCTGTCTTGAGCTCCACCTCTGGAATTTCTAGTGCCCTCATTCCGTGCTGGAGGCTGGGTCCTAACACGCACGTGTAAGGAATCAAAGCTTCAGCCCGAGTGGGATGGACCATTTCAGGTGCTGCTGCAGTGGATGTCGTCTGCCTTGACTTCAGCAATGCTTTTGATACAGTCTCCCACGACATCCTGCAAATGAAGCTGAGGAAGCGTGGGATAGATGAGTGGACAACGAGGTGGGCTGAGAACTGGCTTACTGGCTGAGCTCAGGGGGCGGTGATCGGCGGTGCGGAGTGCGGTTGGAGAGCTGTGAGTGGCGGTGCTCCCTGGGGGCTGGTGCTGGGTCTGGTTGTGAAAGGTAGGTTGTGTTTTTGCAGTAGAAGCTTTTAGTGTTTTCTGTACGTAGTATTGACCTTCACTGAACTTATAACCCTCTTGTGAAATAGCTGTTTTCCTTCCACTAAGAAAGCTGTTGAACAGAGTAGAAAGTTAAAGATTGGGGGCGTTCTGACTGGGGTAGAAGTGAGCCAGGTGCAAAACAAGGCAAAGATGCGGGGTGGAGAAAGAGAGCCCAGCACAGGGCAGAACGCATGTGCTCACTCTTGGAAATATGGCCCTCGTGGCCAATCGGGGGAACTGCATCGAGGTTGTTTCAGCGGTCTCTGGTGCCCCCACGCGGTCAATCGGCAGAATTGCGGCAGCGTTGCTATGTCGCCGCAGGCAGCAGGGTGCATGCGCGCAGGCACGCGGAAGTGGTGCTCTGTCCCCTGGGAAGTAGTGCGCATGCGCCACAGAGCTTTCCAATCGCACACATTTCTTCGAAGTCCTGAGGTGCAGGTGAGCAGTCAATACTTGGACCTTCGGCTCCGCGACACTTTTCTCTCTTCCGATCCAGAATGCTCCTCGTCTGTTTCCTCGGGCGGTTTTATGCCCCGGTCTGCTTCGAGAACGTACTGAACGCACTGCAAACGACGGCGCGTGCGTTTTGCGGCCGTGAGGAAAGCGTGCGTATTGCGGCGCCGAGGCTGGCGCGCGCGCAGAGCACGTGACACACACGCATTGCGGGGCACAGACAGGCGCATGCCCCGTTCGGAGCAGAATCCAGTGCGTGCGTAGCGCTTTTTTTTTTCCTTCTTCTTCTTCTTCTTCTTTTTTTTTTTTTTAAACCACTGGCGCATGCGTCGTGCTTTCTCATGAATCGCGCGTCCGTACTCCGTGCTGTTGTCTGGAGAACCGCGCCGGCGTAGTGCGGTGCGGAGACTGCCGCGTGCGCGGTGCCTTGCTTGGCCCGTGCGCGTTGCTCTCGCGAGACTTGCTTTTCCAGGAACGCTGCCGTGCAGGGCTGGGGCTGGAGCCCCAAACGCCTGCTCCTCCGCCGCGGCGGCAAGCACGTTAGGTGCCACGAGGCGCTGAGGGGCAGCCGTGAGCCGGCCCGGTCCGTTCCCGGGTGGGCTCGGGCATAAATCGGCGGAAATAGACGAGGGGCATCCTGGATTAGAAGGGGAAATTATCGCTGAGCCGGCGCTCCGAGAATCGGCTGCTTGCCCGTCCCCGCAGTGGTCTGTCGAAACAATTGCTATCTTTCAGTTGACGGGCGCGTGTTCGCTATTATCTGGAGGACTGATCACCATAGAGAGCGGCGGATTAGCGGCGCAGAGCGGTTAAAACGCCACTTCCGCGTTTCTACGCGCATGCGTTGTACCGCTTGCCGGCCTGAGCAGCGGGCAGCGGCAGTTCCGCGGATTGGCCACGAGGTGGCAGCAGAGACCGCGGGAAGAACTCCGGCGGCATTGCCGGGGACCCGCGGCGCAGGCCGTGGCGATCCGTTCTGCGTTGTGATGACGGGGGAAGAGCGCGAAGTTAGAAGCGGGGGGAAAAGACGAAGAAAACAAAGGGAAACTATTCCAGACCCCGGAAAGCTGTGCTAAGTGCTTATGAATATCTGTTACAAAAGAAAACAGACTCGTTTTTGCCAGCATCCATTGCACTGTTTCTAAATATTCACATACCGAAATGGAACTGCCCGGCAAATTTAACGATAACGAAATAAAGCACTTTGGCAGAAAGCACAGGGCTATATTAACGTTTGCTCAGCCTCTGTCTTGTTCACATTTTAATGTATTTTTTCCAAGGTCTTTCTTCAACTCCAGGTTTCATTTTTGGCTTTTCATTCTTTTTAATGCCATAAAACGGGTAGTTTTAGGCCCTAGCAGGTCTACGCAGGCAGAGACAAAGTTGCAGTTCTGAGATTCTTGGGGACTGTTACATCATTTCCACAAAGATTAACAAAACCTGCAGTTCTCCACTGAAGTTTACAGATGGAAAACACGAATTCAGCTGCATAGAAAGAATCGATGTGTCACAGCTGCCAGCGGCAGGACGGCCAGAGAGTTGTGCAGGTCCACCCGGCTCAGCTGCACCTTTTTTATCTGCCCTTCTCTGGTCCACCTGCAGCTGGACAGATAGCCCACAAGGGCACGGGGGACGCAGATCCCCCCGGCCAGCTGCAGCAGTCGCTCCTGCCAGCGCTCCCTTTCCTCCCGACCATTCCCATTTTGCAGGCTGGTGCCCTGTGTGGCAGAGGAGGAGAGAGCTGCGGGCAGAAGGAAAACAGGGTGCTGGGATTCCTCCAGCCCGCTGCCAGATGTCTTCTCTGGCATGTTGGGGGTGGGCAGAGGACTGTGGGAGCAGCTTCGAGGCTCTGGGCAGGAGGGAAGGCAGCAAAGATGCAGCTTCAGGCAGCGGACTCTGAGCTGGAGCGGTGCAGCCAGGCACGGCTGCACAGCTCACAGTCTGGACACACGGAAGAAGTTCGTCCAGCTGAGGGCTGCAGGGCTGTCCTTACCAAGCGCTCCCCCATGCTGCAGTTCTGCATGGGCACCGATTGCTCAAGCTCTTCCCACTGCAGGAGCTCAGAAGCGACAACAGCCCCGACCCCAAACCAGGCAGGTAATGACAACATCCACACACAGATACATACCCGATACAGAATCTGGCACTCTACAGTCCTCCCAGAGCTTGTTGCTGCTTTTTAGGCTGCTCCACCGCTATTCTGTCCTTTTCCCTTCATTCCCCTATGTCTCGCCCCCTTCCTTCGCCCTGTGCCATCCCCATTCCTTTTTCAGGCTTCCTCCTTTCTTTCCTCACTTCCTTCCCCGTCCCTTCCCCCACAGGCAACGGCCTGTGTTCTGCTGCTGTTTCAGCTGACAATCCTGAAACCACACTTTTCAAAGACATTGGATCAGATCGCATACTGTCACTGATTTAAAAAAGAAAACAACAAGTGCAGTATTATGTACGGATAACAAACTGCTACCTGCTTGAAAAACAGTAGCAGCTCCTCATCCTGGAGTGTCACCATCACCCCCATGTTGGGCTGGCACTGCTCATCTGCCCCGCAGTGCTGCTCAAACTCCTGGCACAGCCTGCCACCTCCTTGTGTCACCTCCACGTGCCACCTCCTCTTGCCTCTGTAGTTCTGACCCCACGCGTCAACCCCATGTCCCTCCGTGTCCCCCCATGTCCCTGTGTCCCCATGTGCCCTCTCATGTCCCCTCAAGTGCCCCCACGCTCCCTGCCCCGCTTTGCTCCATGCTGATGTCGGCTTGAGGACAGGGACGGGGATGCCTGTGGGAGTGGAGTCCGGGGAGACGTTGCTGCCCATGCGCAGTGGGGTGATGGAGTCCTCGGGGCATGGCTGTGACAGTGGGGTGAGGGTAGCACCCCACAAGTGGGGATCATTGCCTCCAAAATGGGGCTTGTGCCCCCTGCATGTGGGCAAGTTGTACGGGGAGTGCGTTCTGGAGATGCTTTGTCTGCTCTCCAGATCTGCAGTGACTTCAGCAATCCCACGTCGTGCCGCAGCAGAAATGGGTCCTGCGGTACGTCAGTGATCTGTGACTTGAGGAGCGCAGGGGCTGCACGAAGTACGCATGCTGCAGCCTCCCTACTTCTTTGGGGTTTGGGATTGATGTTGCAGCCCAAGGGCTACACAGTGCCTTACAAGCAGGTGCCAGCTTCACCCACTGAGGACACCAAATCGTAAAATATTTTCACGATGGTCTTTAATCGCTGCGTGAGTAGGTAATGCACATTTCTCACTGGGGAGCCATAAGGCTGACCCTGACAGTTTGGCAAACAGCACTCGCTCCACTCACACTGTAATCGCAGCCTTTTCGCTGCACATGCGGCTTCTCAGCATCTTGCTGCATCAGTATGAAAATCTGTGCTCTCCTACCTATGAGAAATTTTATCAGTTGCCTTTGAGGACATCTGACTGGAATCAAAATATGTGGGCCATCCTTGCTCATTCAGTGATAAACTTCCCCTTGCCAGACAGGCAGACCCAATTCACTTTTTTTTTTTTTTTTTTTTTTTTATTCATGACGTTATGGGAACTTTGAGATCACAGCCTGAAGCAGTGATGGAGCATCTGGTGAGGGGTGGTGCAGCCCTGCAAGCACAGGTGGAAGCAATGCAGCTGTGGGACCAGGTGGGGCTGAGCCTGGCTCCACCCCTCCCTCACCTCATTTAAGGGCTGGCAGCCCCCAAGGCAGTGTCTTTCCCTGGAGGCTGCCTGCTGTGGACTGTTGGGTGAGTGCTCTTTCCTGGAAAGAGGCAACTGATTTTTGTTCTATGCTGTAGGGCTTTGATCTTTGCCCTCTGATCTGAGGGGATCCGAAGCTGGACTGGAGCAGCTATGTCTGCTATGCTTGTTCTTATTTTTCCTTTCAGCTCTTTTCTTAAGGGAGTGAAGGGGTTATCTCCCTTTCTCCGAACTGGTAATGGAGGGGCTGATGTACATTCCTTTATTTTGCTCTTGTCTCATTCCTGGAATGCTTCAGTCAGTCCCAAGGTAATGCCGGTTGGCTGACTGAGCATTGCAACTCTGGAAATGCCTGGAGCTAATGTGCTTTTGCGTAAAGGGATCCTGTGTTCTCCAGGTTTCCTCTGCAACTCTTCTTAAGTTCAGTACCTTCTTGTGAAGTCTCTGTTCCCTCTTTCATGATTCTCATTGCCTAATCTCCAACCTGAGACTCCAAACTCGGTTTGTCTGCTACCACGTTGTCCCTATCCATTTCATGACGCGTACCCTCTGCATCCCCCTCTACGTTCCCTCTGTGACCTCGTGTCCCGCCTGTGTCTGTGTCCTCCCCGTGTCCTCTGCCCACGTCCCCTCTGTGTCTCCTGTGCCACGTATTACTTCCGCCCATGCTGAGTATTGTTTAAGGGCACGTATTTAAACTATGTTCCGTGTACCTTTGGATACCGTTCTGTTTTGCAGCTCGATGGGGTTTAAGGGTTCCCGGGGCTCCTCTAGTTAGTGGTTCAAGCACTGTGAAATCTGTGCAGCGGATAATGGAACGCCGGAAATCCCTTGTTTGTGCATCGCTTGTATGCAGATGGGTTTTGCGATGGCTGTGGGACGCTCACTTCAAGATGGAATGGGGGTCACAAGGGGCTCGCCTTGCTCCCTGGGCCCAATAAGCTTCCGTCCCAATAAGCTTCTTGGCTAGTAGTAGGGTGAGGTGCATGTATTGGGCTGGGAGCTGAGCTTAAGAAAACCCCCGGCCCCAGTGGCCGTTTTCTTCATCCTCACGTAGTGTAATATAGTCTCTACTACTTGAGCATACTGAACACGAATATTCTGTTGCTGTTTTGTCTGGTTCTCTCCTAGGCCTCCCTTACAAATTTGTCAGTAGTAACAGATGTCAGGGCATAGTTCTCAGGGCACGTTGTGGCCGACCACCCCAGGGTCCTAGGGTTCTTTCTGTTTTTATGGCAGACCTGGCCTCGTATTCATAGGAAACAAAGGATTGTCTTCTACTGGACCACTTTGTCTGGATCACCCCAGATATCTCCATCCCAATTGTCAGGGGATGCTGTTAGTTTCCTAGTCTGTATGATACCCAACCTCCCCACCCCTCTTCCTTCCATCCCCTGACCCTCATTCAATAGCCAGCTCTGCAGCTGTGGGACCCACCAGTGTGATGAAGCAGTACCTCTGGTGTGCTGAATACTGGCACTGGCACAGAGAGGCTCTATGGTTGATGTGAATCTTCCTGACTGGACTACTTGGTGAGTTTCCCCAGAGCTGTTGAGCACACAGGCTTCCCCACCTACCCTGGTTGCTCACCATGCCATCGATGTCCTTTGTGGACATGGCTTCAGGTATCATACCAGAGACTCCTTAGAGTCGGAAGCGACCATTTATGATGGTCTAGTCCGACTTGCCCACAATGAACAGGGACATTCACAGCTAGATCAGGTTGCCCTGCGTGTCACCTTGGAAGGGACAGGGCATCCACCGCATCTCTGGGCAACCTGGTCCACTGCGCAGAGTCACAGAATGTCCTGGGTTGGAAGGGACCTGGAGGATCGTGAATCTCCAACCCTCCCCCCTGCTACGTGCAGGACCATCAACCTCCACATTTCATACTAGACCGGGCTGCCCAGGGCCCCATCCAACCTGGCCTTGAACACCTCCAGGGATGGACGGGGCATCCACAGCCTCTCTGGGCAGCTGTTCCAGCACCTCACTGCTCTCTCTGTGAAGAACTTCCCCCTGACATCCAACCTAAATCTTCCGTCCCTCAACTTAAAACGTTTCCCCTTGTCCCTTGCTGTGAAAGATATTTTCCTTATATCTAACCTAAATTTTCCCTCCTTCTTTCCTTTAGCTCCCCTTTGGGTATCGAGAGGCTGTTACCAGGTCACCTCGGGGCCTTCACTTCTCCAGGCTGAACAGCCCCAGCTCTCTCAGCCTGTCCTCACAGGTGAGGTGTTTGATCCTTTGGTTCTTTTTTTTTTCTTGTGGCCGTCCTCTGTATGTGCTCCAATGGGTCCATGTCTCTTCTGCACTGAGGGCTCTTCATATGGACGCAGTACTCCAGGTGAGGCCTCTTCAGCACAGAGCAGAGGGGCAGGATCACTACTTTTCACCTGCTGACCGCACATCTTTTGGTGCAGCCCAGGGTGTGGCTGGTTTTCTGGGCTGGGAGGGCACTTTGCTGGCTCGTGTACAGCTTGGCATCCACCAGGTCTTTTGGGACAGGCCTATGCTCAGCCCTTTCATCCCCCAGCATGTATTGGTAGTGGGGGGTTCTCTTGTCCCAGGTACAAGACACTGCGCCTAAATTTGTTGAACCTGATGAGGTTTGTCTGTGCCTGCTGCTCAAGCCTGTCTAGGTCCCCCTGGCTGGCATCCCGTCCCTCTGGCGTGTTGCTGCTCCCCACAGCTTGGTGTTGTCAGCAGGGTTTCTGAGGGTGCGCTCGATCCTGCTGGTGATGTCACTGACGAAGATATCGAAGAGTCTCAGCCCCAGCATGGACCCCTTTGGGACACCACTCATCAGCAGTCGCCATCCAGACATGGAGCCATTGACCGCTGCTCTCTGGACTCCCTCCTGCAGCCGGGTCTTTGTCCATTGAACAGTCCACCCATCGAATCCGTGTCCTTCCGATTTGGAAAAAAGGATGTTGCGGGGTATTGTGTCAAAGGCCTTACTGAAGTCCTGGTAGATGATATCAGTGGCTCATTGCTTGTCTATTGATGTCTAGGGACACCATCACAGACAGCCAATGGATTAGTCAAGCAGGATTTACCCTTGGTGAAGCCGTGCTGGTTCTCCTGTGTCACCTCCCTGACATGTGTGTGCCTTAGCGCGACTTCCACGAGGATCTACTCTGTGCTCTTTCCCAGCACGGAGGTGAGACTGTTATGTTGGTAGTTCCCAGGATCGTTCTTTCTTCCCTTCTTAAAAATGGTTGGTGCTGCCTTTTCTCCATTCACCGGGGACTTCACCTGATTGCCATGACCTTTCAAATATCATTGAGAGTGGCTTGGCAGCTACATCACCAAACTCCCTTATGACTCTGTGATGCGTCTAATCGGGTCCTATAGAATCCTGGATTTCCGGTTCTACAGGTGGACTGGAACCTGGGGGTGGCAGGGACGGCACTGCTTCCTCAATCCCCACCTGCCAAATCTAATATTTGAGGGCTGTGTGATGAGCACACGTTAGAGAAGACGGAGGCAGAACTGTCGAGTACCTCAGCCTTCTCCTTGTCTGTTACCAGCTACAGTGCTGCTGGTAAGCAGCATCGTGCACAGAGCACAGCTGCCTTGCTCAGAGAACGGGGCACTGCAGTGCACTTCTGTGCTGGAGGCGCTACCTTGCACGTGCGGGACAGTGCCTTCATCATTGTATTGCAATCAACAGGTGGTGGCAGGGAACCGCAGTGCTCCTGGGTGGTGTAACAGCTGCACCGAGAAATCTGTGGCTCCTCATGAGAGCAGCGAGAAATAGAAAGTCTCGTTTCCTGGAATGCTCTGACTTTGCTGACTGGCTGCTGGTTGCCCAAACTGGTAAGGACAATGTAACTCCCATCAGTGTTTACCCATTGCTTACTACAATGTAGTAACAGTGTTACTGTGCTGCAGGCTACTCTATAGTCTGCCTGTTTTCTTCCTCCTGAGTTCTTGACTCTGGCCTTTCCCTGCAGTCTTGCCCGTGCCTTGGCTTTCTTTTGGGTGTACCTTGTGGCGTTTTCTTTGCCCTTGCCCTTTCCTTGGCAGTTCTCTATGGCGTTTTCCTTGCCCTTGCCTTTGCCTGCCCTGGGTGTTCTGCTTGCCTTTGCCTTGCTGGGATGGGCTGGGAGGCAGCATTAACTTTCTTCTTGACCTGAACCCCAAGCTTTGCGGAGCTTCGGCGCTGCTCGTAAGAGCAATGTGCACGGGGTGCAGCCCCCGCATATGTGGGGCAGTGCCTTCATTACTGTATTGTGTTTAACAGGTGGCAACGGAAGAGGGTCTGCTGTTTCTCCAAACAACATTGTTTGCTATCCTGTCTCTGGAATGCAAGGTAGCATGCTTGGACAGTAAGGCCACAAATTAACAAAGCAGCAGCAAATTGGTGGATGGAATTCTGGAGTTGTAGCTGATAAGACGACTGCCTGGAGTGAGTCAAGCATCCTTCAGCTTGAACCAGGTCAAAGTGTGCACAGCAAGAAAGACATGGCCTTCATCAAAAGACCACCAGATGACCCTGAGAGGTACCTCACATGTGTAAAAGAACTGAGACCTGGGGCGAGAAAAAATGTCAATCCTACTGGGGACTCGCTGTAATAACTCAACCTTTCCTTGGACTTCCCCCAGACGGCGAGCTCGGGCTTTACAGGCTAGAGGTGGAGCTAACACAGAGACCTCTGGATTTTCAAAAAGGAACAAGAAGGCTGAGAATCGGGTGCTTTGTTTGACGTTTTTACTGGCTGTCCTACTTAAGGATTCTGCCTGTCCATAGGCACGTTTGGTTGGTTTGGCTGGAACTTAGGAGCCTGGTGCTTATGACTTCGGTTCTTTGTGATACAGAGCTGCGCCCTTTGCTGCCCAGGCCAAATGCACGTGTTGTTGGAAGAGATTACTCTATGCATTTTACTTTTTTTTCTTTAATGCTTTTAAAGAGTGAGAGTGGTATACGCCTTCAAACAGGTAACACATAAAACTTGTTTGTTTGTTTGTTTTCCTTTTTTCCTTCGAGCACTGGTTCGGGGAAATATGGATGCTTTCTTCTCTGCCGCTATGTTTCCTGCAGTGGAATTTGGGGAATGGCTTCTGTTGTTGATTTTTCAATACTGAAGAAACATAGCATTCTTTTTATTCTGCCTATGTAGAACTCCCTTTGTTTCCTCTGTAGTTTTGAGTTGTGCTCTGGAACAGAATGTTCAGCTGAATCTAGAACAGCTGCCAAAGAGGAGTCTGCGGGCAAGTGGCTCTGGATTTCCCAGGCAGAGGTCGTAAAGCTCCTTGCCTGCTCACAAAGCGTTCTCATTGTTTTTATACAGTGTTCTATTTTACTGCTGTATTGAGACTTTTATGAAAAATCCTTTGTTTCCCAAAGGTGATGCTGAGAAACACGCCTCATGATGACTTATGCATACCTCACATTTCATATTAATTCTCCCTTTGGGTCAAAAGTAGACCAAATCCTTGAAACCGTGCCTGGGAATCCCACTGATATTGAAACAGTTCAGCAGTGGTGCCCATGGTCAGAACGCCCTGCGGCGGCAGATCCTGGCACTGACTGTGAATGGAAGAACTGACAACAAATCGCTCGATATCAAAATTGACCCGGTGGATATTTACAAGCGCCGGGAGACCCAGACAGGATCTCAGAGTTGCATGGCCAGGTACAGAAGTTGTTTTACTGGTGGTTTTTTTTGTTTGTTTTCTTTTGCAACGTTAAGGATTGTTAATCATTCCTTGCCATCCTTGGCTTCACTGCGCCCTCCTGTCCAACTGACACCAGCTTTTTCACCACCTCAGTTGCCTTCAAAAAAAAAAAAAAAAAGCATGACAAAATCAATTTGATGATGACTTTATTTATTTATTTACCGATATTCTTAAGCACTTAGCAGAGTTTTGCTGGGCATAGAAGTTTTCGTTGTTTTTCTTCATCTTGTTCCAATTGACGTAATTTTCTCCTCCCTCAACCCCCACCTAACTGCGTTTTTCCTCTGCCCTCACGAGAGAGAAGGAACGGAGCGCCAGAAGCTGCGGCGCGGCTCCGCGTCAGTCCAGTCGGAGCTGTTGTTTCCGCGGTCTCTGGTGCCCCCTCGTGGCCAATCGGTGGAATTGCGGTCGCGTATGTTCGGTGCCGCAGGCAGCATTACGCATGCGCGCAGGCACGCGGAAATGGCGTACGTACGTTCACATCGCTCTGCGCAGCGAATCTGCCGAGCTTTGTTATGGTTAGTCCTCCAGGCAACAGCACGCATGCGCCAGAGAACTCATAAATAGCTTTCAAATCTACCAGGCCCTGAGATGCAGTCGAGCAGTCAATTCCTGCTGGCTCAGCAACGGTTTTCTCTCTTGCTGTCGGAAGTGCTCCTTGTCTACTTCCTCGGACGGTTCGACGCTCGAGCCTGCCTCGGGAACAGGCACATGCGTAGTGCGGTGCGGAGGGTGGCGCTTGCGCAGTGCAGCGTCTAGGCTTGGGCACGCGTAGTGCTCTGCCGAGAGGGGCGCATGCGTAGCGCCGAGCCGCTACCGGCACATGCGCACTGCAGTGCCCGGGCTCGCGCGTGCGCGTTGCTCTCCCGAGGCTCGCTGGTCGCGGGTTGCTGCCGCGTCGGTGCTGCTGCACGCCAGTACCGCGACCGCGAATCTCCGAGCTGCTCGCGTTCCACTGCCGCTGACGGTGCAGGGCTGGGGGTGGAAAGGGACTCTGCTGGTTCACCGGGGCGGAGAGGAAGTTGGATGCCACGAGGCGCTGAGGGGCAGCTGTGAGCCCAACCGGTCCGCTTCCGCGTGGGCTTGGGCATAAAAGGGCGGAAATAGACGAGGGGCATCCTGGATTAGAAGGGGGAGAATATCGCTGGGCCGGCGGTCCGGGAATCGACTGCTTGCCCGTCCCCGTCGTGGGCTGTCGAAACATTTGCAGTCTTTAAGTGGACGGGCGCACGGTCGCTATTAGCTGGAGGACTGATCACCATAGAGAGCGGCGCATTAACTGCGCAGAGCGGTTAAAACGCCACTTCCGCATTTGTACGCGCATGCGTTGTGCTGCTTGCGGGACGCGGCGACAGACAGCGGCAGTTCCGCGCATGGGCCACGAGGTGGCAGCAAAGACCGCGGAAAGAACTTTTCTGACGGGATTGACCTGCGTTTTTCTCCCCTGGCGACCCGTTCTCTCTGTCTTGTGATGGCGGGAGAAGAGCGCGAAGTTAGAAGCGGGGGCGTTGTGGGGGGAAAGACGAAGAAAAAAAGAGAGAGACTAGCCAAACCCAGGCAAGCTCTGCTAAGTGCTTATAAGTAGCTGTGAAAAAATAAGTTGTGTTTTTTTTTTTTTCTTTTTGCCAGCATCTGTTGCATTGTTTCTAAATGTTCACAGACCAAAATGCAACTGCCCGGCAAATTTAACGATAACGAAATTAAAGCCCATTGGCAGAAAGCGCGGGGCCATATTACTGTTCACTCAGCCTCTGTCTTGTTCCTACTTTTAATGTATTTTTTCCCAAGGGCCTTTCTTCAACTCCAGGTTTCATTTTTGGCTTTTTATTCTTTTTTATGCCCTAAAATGGGTAGTGTTAGGCCCCAGCAGGTCTACGCAGGCAGTCACAGCACAGAGTTGCTGTTTTGAGATTAGTGTGGACCATTACAGCGTTTCCACAAAGACTAACGAAAACTGCAGTTGTCCACCTAAGTTTGCAGATGGAAAAAATTAATTCACCTGCATAGAACGAATCGATGCGTCACAGCTGCCATCGGCAAGATGGCCCGAGAGTTGTGTGGGTCTATCAGGCTCAGCTGCAGCTTTTCATCTTTTCAGCTGCCCTTCTTTGGTCCTCCTGCAGCTGGACAGGTAGCCCACAAGGGCACGGGGTATACGCAGGCCCTCCCCAGCCAGCTGCGGCAGGCGCTCCTTTTTTGAGGATTACTTGTTCACATACCCAGTTTCCAGCTCATTCCCTTTGGAAAGCTTTTCTTGCGCTCCGTGTTACTAGCGCACAATAGAAGTTAAGCCAGTTAAGCCTCTCTCAAGCCCAAGGAGTCCAATGTGCAAGTGTTTTTTGTTTGGGTCTGTCTGTTTTTTTTCCGGGTGTAGGGGGCAGGGGGTGGGCATTTGAGATCACTGAACTGTGTGAAAAAAGTCAGTGTCAGAAAGGCCTCTCTCTGATGCCAATGAATATGTCGTTTCCTAAAGCCTAGTCAGTCTTCTCTGCTGGTTGCAGAGAGTTGAGCTATTACGTATGGCCAAGACGAAAATGTAATCAGTGAAATAGGTGGAGTTGCTCCTTCTGGTAATTTAATGCCTCACCGTGGTATAGGGCGGATGAATGCTGGCTTTGTACCAAAGCACTTGGTAACCCTGAGATTCAAACCTTAATGCTTTCCAGCAAATTTATATTTTCAGGTAGTGCCGCAGAGATGCGGTGACTATTGTTCACGTATTTTCACGTGTCACTGATTACATGGGTTTTCAAAACAGGCGCAGCAGAAAACTATTCTCATTGACCGGAATGATTTCTAGTAGGATTCTGTTGTTTTTGCCTCTGGGCCTTGTGTTAAAATAGTAATTTCTGGGGGCTGGCAGGTGCTATCAATATCAGAGATGGGCAAATAAGGCATAAATCTGTGTCCTATAGTAAGTTGGATATGAGCGAGCCGGGTACTTTATTATGGGAAATTGTAAAGCTGTTTTTCTAGGAATGGTGCAGCTGTGTCTCACTTGTGTGCGCAGTTGGTGTCTAGACTAAAGGAGACTTGTTAAGCACTCTGCTGACACGTAGGGATGGATGGAAAATTACAAGAGGGAGCTTGAGCATGTATGTATAGAATGTAAGGACCTGCAGTTAAGGATTTGGATTTGCACCTGAGTCCGTGCCTTCAGATGATGCAAGCGCTATGCCTTATCACCCAGTGGAAACGGTCAAAGAGCTGCTTTGGGACAGAATGTTTATACTGCTCAGGAAGTGTGGCCTTCCAAGGTACTTCAGGTATCCCGAAGAACAGAAGCAAGCAGTAATGATTCCTTTCTCTCTCGATTCCAATACTTGTAGGTAGTGTGCTTGAGAAAGACTTTGGAGGCTTTCCTCAGCCTCTTGATTTCCTCATACCTTTACAAAAGCGGACTGCCAGAAAACAAGAAGACTTCACATGCTTTTTGAGTTTGGTTATTTTATGGGGTTTTTAATTTTTTTTTAGATTTTTTTTTTAGTCCAAATGTAGTAAATTCTCAGTCATACAACTGATAAATTTTCAAGGTCTTTGTGCCGATGGACCATGCTCCAGTTGAACATCAAGTGGAGCAGGAGGTAGCCTTCATCTATGTGGATGAAAATATGGAATCTTGATGGGATGCTGCTGTATTATGGAGAGGAATCTCCGCATCCCCCAGGCTCAGCCAATACACGGACACAGATTTCTGGATGGTGACCATCACTTTCTGCCACCGCTCCTGCTGCCTAGTTGCTCGTCATCATCGGTATCCAGCAGGAGATCACGAAGCTGTGGAGGCACAGTCGTATCCAGGTCATCATCTGAAACTTCTTCCACCAGATTGGAAGGGACCAGTCCTCTTGTGCCATCCGTCAGCTCTCCCAGAAACCAGCCATCTTCATCTACGTCTCCAAAGATGTAAAGGTATTGTCCAGCAGTCAGTGGAAGCTCGTTTTCTGGGTCCTCATTAGGGCCCTCAAAAGGATTGTAGCTGTGACGAGCTATGAATCTTCGAATTAGTGGTGGTGATAATCTGCGAGAATGCAGGCTGCAGCTTGCCATCAGCCACCCTCCCGACTTCTCCAGCCATTCCTGTTCTGGATTTCCGTGTGGCTCCAGCTTTTTCCCAGTCTCCTTTTCCAAATGCTGCCCCTGCAGCTGGTTGGCTTCCTCTGCCTTTTCTGCGGCCTCTCTGGATGTGGAAGAGGCCTCCTTGAGCTGCCGGACTGTTTCCCGCAGCTGCTTGGTAAGGAGGCTGAGCGTATGCGTCTTGTCCTTGAGCCGCTCCACCTCCTCCCTCATCTGCTGAGAGCTTCTGCTCCTCAGCAGGCAGTTCTCCTCTCTAAGGAGGCTGCATTGTCTCTGCAAGTCCTTCAGTGCCCTCAGCAGATGGGCACTCTGCTCCTGCAGCTCCCTGTGCTCAGGTGGGCAGGCCTCTTGTTGCTCTGCAGCCTGAACACCCGCTTCTGCTACAGCCCGATGGCAGGCTGGCCTTTGCCGTGTGCGCGGCCCAGCGGCTGCAGCCCTGGCCCCGTTGCAGGAGGTGGGCGGCTGCCCCTGTCCGTGCTCCAGGATGTAGTGCAGGAAGCGTCTCCTCTGCTCCTGCAGTTCGCGCTGGAGGCGCAGGACATGGGCGGCCTGCTCTGCACCGGGCTTCCTGCAGAGCTGCCGCTGGACTTCCTGCTGCAGTCTGTGGGCCTCTCTGCTGCTCTCGCCACTCAGCAGCTCCTTTGCTAGCTGCCGCAGCAGATCCCGTACCTGGCGGTTGGCATTCTTGCACCGCTGCTGCAGCCCCTCCTGCGTCTGGCGGAGCTGGGCCTCCTTCATCTGCAGCAGTTGGCGGATGTCCGCCTCCCGCTGCCTCTGGCTCTGCTCCCGCAGGTGCTGCAGCTTTGATGCCCGCTGTCGCTCCCAGTTGGAGCGCAGTCGGTCGGCCAGGAGCTGCCGCTCCCGCTCTGCCGCCTCCTGCAGCTCACGTCTCTTGACGGCCCGGCGGCGCTGCATCTCCTGGGAGCGAAGCCGCTCGCCCTCCAGCTGGGCCCGCAGCGCCTCCAGCTCCCGCCTGTGCTCCTCCTGCTGTGCGGGGCAGGCAGGGGGCTGGGCCGGGCCCCGGCGCAGAGAGGGCTGGCAGCACTTTGCCTGTCTCTGCGGCATGGTCGCAGGGACCTGAAGAGACCCTCAGCCTCCAAAAGCTGTGGCCGAAGGCCGCTGAAAGCTACTTTCCTTCCTGGGGCCTGCAAGGACAGCTGCCCCTGACCCCGTAGCGCCCACTGCCTCTCGTCCCTGTCGCAAGGGTGTGCAGACAGTGAATGCCGTGGGGGGGTGCGCCCACAGTCTTCTATGCTGTGTGCCTGCCTGGCACATAATGGAGGGTGGGGCAGTGCAGCCTTCCGGCCTAACTCACAATGAAGGGAGGGTGGGGCTATGGGGCGGGGCGGCCTTCTGGCCCCAGCTCAAAATGGAGGCTGAGGCATGGTGGCTTCAAGCTGCGCTGGGTGGCAGAGATGTCGCAGTGTTGGACAGAACTGCCTTCCGCAGCACTGGGCTGTGTGCATGACCTTTTGTGGTGCTGGAATATATGGACTTCTCTGGCACTGGAGAAGAAAAGCAGGATGCCATCCAACTCATTGTGATTTCCATTTAGATTCCCGTAAAGGAACTATCTCACCATACCTACGAGCCAGTTAGAGGAAGCTAGTTGCAGGTGTACTCTGCTTAAGGAGCTGCTGGGGCAGACGGCCAGGCTGTCACAAGAAATCAGCAGCCTGAGGTGCTCCTGGGAATCTCTGAGGGAGACGGATAGGAGGTGGTGTTGTGGGAATCAAATGTTGTTTCTGCATTAGAATTGGATAATATTTTTTATTTCATGAACTCCGTTGTCATAGTTCTTTTTGGGAGTCCTTCTACTTAACTTGGGGAAGATCTCAGATAGTTTGCATCACTTATCCTCTAGCCAAATCTTCCCAGGAATGCCGCTCTGTATATAGGTGTATATATGTATATTTTGTCACACACATTGCAAGAATATCCTGCACGAGATCAAACCGGAGAACAAGTCATGGTATGCCCGAGGAAGCGCCTGAAGAGACATCTGAAGGCCTGGCATCATCCCCCCCGGTGCGCTCCTGTTTGCAGGACGCCCGCCATTGCAATCGCGAATAAAATCTGCTGTTATCAGAGATACCATCCTGACAAAAAGTATTTGGATGTTTCCAACAATTTGGGACTCGTCTGGGATTATTATCACCTCTTTGGAGGTCTCCCTACTGCCCTGGACAGGATAGGTGCACCCGCTGATTTCAGCGGTTCTGTCTGTGTAGTGAGGTGACTCCTTGGGACACCCGATAAGAAACCGAGGCTGTTCCATGAAGGTGGGCTCTGTGAAAGCCACGGGGCAGGTAGGCATGGGTATTGATCCCTGGAGACCTGGTAACTTTGTGCGCGGACCAAGGTAAGGGAGTTTGATTCTTGCCTTGGGGGTCGGTGGAGACTCGAGTGAGTGTGTGTGACTGAGACGCGCTTTCAGTGTGAAGCGAGTGCTGAGTCCCGATTTGCGGTTCTGTTGTCCCACAAGGGGCACGGCCAGGGACGGACGAAGCTGTGTTGGTAAAAGGAAGAGTCTCGGCAGGGAGCTGTTGGTGTGCGGTACCCTGGACACTTGACGAAGTGCCAGCAGTACACCCCTATTAATCCGAGAATCGGAGCGAGGTGCTCCAGAGGGATTGGCCCTAGATCCGAGAATCGGAGTGTGGTAACCTGTGAGCTGGGGAGTTCACAGCAGCATTCCGGAGGGATGGGGAATAGGAGCTCCGAAGAACAGGGGAGAAGGGTCCCCAAATTCGTGCCTAGAGATTGCAGCTTGGGAAAGAAGCTTCAGAATTGGAAAATAATCCCCAGACTGGGGAAAAGAACGGGGAAAAGATGTTTAAATACTGTACACAGACATAGCCTAGAGAGCTACTACAGGGAAAATCATGATTTTGACCAAAATAGGGGTCTGACGGAGATTGGGCCTGTCAGACTTTGTATTTATATGTAATCAGTAAGACTCCTTTTTCTGAAACAGAATTGGCTTATGTTGCTGAATGGGTGTATGAAGTAAAAAAAAACGTTCCTCACAAGAAGGAGTTGAAGTTCAAAAGAAAAAGGAAAGAGAAGCAGAAAAATCATAAATGGGATCCCTTATATAACTCCCCCCCCTTTAATTTCTAAAGCAGTGGAAGCGGCAGTGACATCTCCAGAGAAGGAGAGTGGCTGTGCTGATGATCCTGAGCAGGGTTCTGGAGAGAGGATGCACTCTCGATTACTGAGGGAGTTGGAGTAATGTGAATGGGACCTGGAGAGTTTTCCTTTCCCCAACACTGACCTTACTAATACTTCACTTTATCCTCTTAGGGCAGTCTCCTTAGGTCAAGGGAAATAGGGTATGCAAATGCCTGCTGTTTTTACTAGAAGAAAAGTTAGGAGTTTCAAGAAGAATTCCTTAGTTGAGGATCTTAGAAGTGTAGTAGAACAATTAGATCAATTTCTAGGGCCTAATTTCTACTCGTGGATGGAAATGATGTTTATCATTGATATGTTGTTTATTGAAGAAGGAGGTGGGCAACTATGCAAGTGTGGGAAATGAATACAGAGGGAAGGTTGGGCCCTGCAGGGAGGAAGAGAGAGGAAGGATCCTGAGGATAAATTGTACTGATTATTGTCGCTGTCTTTGTGATTGTTAAATGTTTCTGTCGTGAAAGTGTTGTGTTATGTTATGTTATGTTATGTCATGTACAAGGCTGTTGTGGAACAAAGGGTGTCTAAAGTGATACCGGGAAGACCCCCTGGGTTGTATTTTGGCTCACTGGAGAAACACTGCTGGTGAGCCAGGGGGAATACCGAATAAGAAATCAGGAACATAAATGGAGTAAAGGGACCGGTTTTATAATTGAGTGCCCTAATCATAAGACCAAGTGCTGGGTGTTTGTTGAAGGTGAAGAACTGTATTGTTTGATTTGTGGATTTGGAAGGCAGTGGGAGAAACTGTCTTGATGATATATGGAAGTGCAGTTGTTAATGGTGCAATTAGTAATGGTATATGGAAATGTAATTGAGGGTGTACAAATAGTGGAATTGTGGAAAAGCAAACAAACAAACAAAAAAAAAACAACGGCAAAAAGGTTAAGGAAAACAGTGAGTTTGAGATATTAGAGTTTGGGTCGGCACGAGAACACATCCCCCACACTACCCCCCCCACCGCGGCTTGTAAGAACAACTTGGTGCGAGAGAGAGGGCTGGGGGCCGGAGCCTCCCGCTGTAACTGTGTGGGGTGTATTAATTGTGAATGGGGATGGGACGGAACAGTGAGAGTGAGAATAGCTGTCATCTGCAGAGATCTCGGGAAACCCGACATCCCAGTGTAAGCACTGGAAGCCTGGGGAGGGGAGGGGAGGGGCGGATGTGAAACAGAAATTACTAACATTATATTTCAGTAATGATGAAAGTCTGGAAAGTGAAAAGGGTTTGGGAAAAACACGGACTGAGGAAGGCAAAGTTGAGCAGGGTGTAACAGGGATGTCCTTACCTAGAAGAAGAGGTAAGGGGGAGCCTGGAAGGGCTCAGGGAGAGTTCCACCCCCACTGGACCGAAGGCAGCTGGGGAAGCAGGGTCAAGACACTTATTTTCTGATACGGGTGCCTCTTACTCT
Organism: Phasianus colchicus; assembly: GCF_987193195.1. Classification (NCBI taxonomy): domain Eukaryota; kingdom Metazoa; phylum Chordata; class Aves; order Galliformes; family Phasianidae; genus Phasianus; species Phasianus colchicus. The sequence goes on from NC_143440.1 coordinate 61,094,055, forward strand.
GTGCTACATCAAGAATTATTACCTGTAGATGATTTTTGTAATAGTTGTAGGAGCTCTGGCAAGAGAAGTTTACTTTTGGGGGACCAATTAAATACAGGTTAGGAGAACAAGTAGGATTATACAAATTCTTGTACATGCCAGGTTCTCCAAAACCATTACTTGGGCATGATGTGTTAGAACAGTTGAATGTAGAGATTAAATTCAGTAGAGAAAATTGGAGCTAAGTGTCAAGCAAGACCAATTGACGGAAAATTTTAAGTCTGGCTTTAACACAAACTGGGAAAAGCAATGTTGTACCCCCAGAAGTTAGGTAAATCCTAAATCAGGCGTACACAGGATTGCAGGCATCAGGAATGCCTGGCAGAGCCAAAAATGCAGCCCAATAAAAGTTAAGTTAAAGATGGGAGCCAGCCCAACCAGGGTAAAGCAGTGCTCTTTAAGGATACAAGATTGCAGGAGGATAAAAGAAATAATAAATAACTTTTTGAATTTTGGATTATTAATTGGATAGAAATCCAAATAGAACAGCCCAATCTTGCAAATGAAAAATTGGATGGCAAGAGCTATAGTTTGGTTCAAGCTTTGAGGGCAATTAATAGAAATGTTGAATATATACAACCCGTGGTGTATATCTTTATTAACCAAGTTAAGGAATAAGTAGGCGGGGTTTACCGTTCTGGATTTGAAGTACACCTTTTCCTGCCTGGTTTTGCCAAAGAAAGTCTACGATTATTTGCCTTTGAATAGGAAAACTCCAATATGGGAAGAAGGAAAAAAAAAAAAAAAATTAAAAATACACATATATATATATAGATAAATAAATAAGAAAAATTCAGCTAACCTGGACAGTGTTACCCAGGGTTGTGAGAACAGCCCAGTGATTTTTGAGAACTGGTCAACTCGTGAGCCTGAGATTTGGGTTCCTCCATCTCACAGTGGAACTTCACTGCAGTACGTGGAGACTACGGTAACAAAGGAGGACTGTGTACAGTGGACTGTGAGTTTGCTGAATTTCTTGATTTAAATGGCTATCAAGTTTCTCAACAGAAAGCACAACTGATCAAAGAGAAGGAAGCAGTTTGCTGAATACCCAGAGCATCAACACAGAGCTACCTCCAAGCCAGCAGTGTGCACTGCAGGGAGGCTGTCTATGCCAGTTGGTCAGACCTACAGGAGGAACCGCTGGACAACGCTGAGGATTCCTGAATTCACTGACGGAAGCAGCTTTGTGAGACAAGGAAACTGTAAGGCAGGATATGCAGTAATGGCTACTGACAAGGTAATTGAAGCAAAACCATTACCTGTGGGGACTTCTGCTCAGAAGGCTGAAATAACTGCCTTGACAAGAACCTTAAATATATGGACAGATGCTAAATATGCTTTTGGGGTGGTACCCACTCATGGTACCATCTGGAAAGAGCGAGGTTTTCTTACACACATGGAAAACAAATTCAGCATGATGTAAATCTACCAAGGAGCAGCGTGGCTGTCGTACATTGTAAAGGACATCAGAAGAGTGACACTGTACAGGAAACTGGGAATATGATGGTGGATCAGGTGGCAGAACAGGCAGCTGAAGGAAAAGAAATTGGTGAACTGGCTTTAATTCCAGGCGGTAAACTTAAAATATCTGAACCTTAATCAGAACCTCTAAGGTATTGTAGAGAGGATAGAAATCTAATTAATAATTTAGAAGGGAAGAGAGCAAGCTGACAGGTGGGTGCACACCCAGATGGACACATTGTCGTGCTCTTTATTATTTTATAGAAATTGGCTCTAAGGGAACATAATAAAACACAAGGGGGTACAGACATCAGAAAGTAACTGTACAGTCCTAGTACCAGGACTGGGTACAAGAGGGGCTTGTTGGGAAAGGGAATCTTTTAGGACAACAGTTGCAAATTGATTTTTTTCAGAACTGCCAGGAAAAAGGAGGGTTTCGGTATATGCTAGTTCTAACAAATACCCTTTTCAGGGTGGCCAGAAGCATTCCCTTGCAGGACCAATAAAACCAAAGAAATGAAAGGTATTGCTGCAGGAGATTATACCAAGTGGGTGTCCTGCAGCAATACCCTTCAACAAGGGAACTCACTTTATTGCAGAGATTGTCCAACAGGTCAGTAAGCATTGGGAATAAATTGGCAATTGCACATATCACACAGACCACAGGCGTGTGGTCAGGTGGAAAAGATGAACTATCTAATTAAATCACAGGTTGTAAAACTGGGCCAGGAAGCTGGACTGTCCTGGCCAAAGTTGTTGCCTTTGGCTCTCCTTAGGAGCAGAATGAAACCTAGAGCCAAAGAGGGGTTAAGTCTTTCAAAATACTGTACAAAAGGCCTTATGTTGTACAAACAGGATCTCTACCCAGGTAGGGAGTGAAATACTGAGCATGTGGTAAGTCTACAAGAACAGCTTCAGGAAATAGAGAAACTGGTTCTAGGAACTAGAGCCCAAGGCCTTGACGGCTTGATACATAATATTTTAACAAGAGATTATGTGTATATAGCAGATGTCTTTCACATTTGCCCCTGAAATCAAGGTGGGTAAATCTGTTCCAGTGCTGCTAACATCCCGCACAGCAGTGGTTAAGAAGGTCCCTCAAATACAATGGGATAATTGTTAGAAATGTTCATTTGATTAAGTGCAGCATTTGATGTAAATGTTTATGTATCTCTTGTGAAAAACATCATTGCAAAGTATACTTATATCAGTAATTGTTTGGTATGTGGGCAAGCTAAGGACTTAAACTTTTCACTTCTTGTTGTCCCTGATGATTTTAAGGCGAGAAATCAAATTGTTGCAGGGTTTGAGTTACTGTCCTTGTGGGTGATGATCAACAAGAATGTAGATTGGATTAACTACATTTGTTATAATCAGTGGAGATTTACAAACTATACAAAAGAGTGCAATAAAGGGAACTGCAGAACAGTTAGATGCCATAAGTAGGATGGCCTGGGAAAATAGAATCTCCTAAGATATGATACAAGCTGGGAGAAAAAAAAAAAAAAAAAAGGGTGTATGTGTAATGCTGGGTACCGGTTGTTGCACCTTCATCCCAATAACACAGCTCCAGGTGATACAATAACTAAGGCATTGCAAGGGCTTACCACCCTTGCCAATGAACTGGCAGAAAAATCGGGGATACTTCTATCACTGGATGGTTGGAGTCCTGGTTTGGTGCATGGAATGGGGTGATTGTATCCACGTTTACTTCTTTCATAGTAGTAGCAGGAGCCCTGATGGCCACTGGTTGCTGTGTTATTCCCTGTGTGAGGGGACTGGTACAGTGATTGATCGAGACAGCACTATTGAAGCAAACACCAATGGAGTCACCACATTTGGATAAAATGATGGTATTAGAGGAGATGGGAAATAAAGAAAGTGGAGAAGAGGGAGATGTCTATAAAAGTGAAACTTTAAAAATTGCAGAAAGCAACAGTGTATGAAAAAAGAAAAAGGGGGGGAATTGTGGGAATCAAATGTTGTTTCTGCATTAGAATTGGATAATATTTTTTATTTCATGAACTCCGTTGTCATAGTTCTTTTTGGGAGTCCTTCTACTTAACTTGGGGAAGATCTCGGATAGTTTGCATCACTTATCCTCTAGCCAAATCTTCCCAGGAATGCCGCTCTGTATATAGGTGTATATATGTATATTTTGTCACACACACTGCAAGAATATCCTGCACGAGATCAAACCGGAGAACAAGTCATGGTATGCCCGAGGAAGCGCCTGAAGAGACATCTGAAGGCCTGCCATCTTCCCCCCCCAGTGCTCTTTGTTTAACGAAGACTTTGGAGACAAACACCATATCGATACGATGACAAGAAGAGCACTGAGACTTCTTGGAAACAACAGGATGGCTGCTGACTTACACCAGATAACACACGAATCAACAAACGTAAACTGATAAGATTGTGAACCTGGAGCACCCAGCAAATGGGGAAACTGGGCAGGGGATGGATAAAGGGAAAAACAGGGTATAAAGATTGTCATCTTGTGTCCATAGGTGCGCTCCTGCTTGCGGGACGCCCGCCATTGCAATTGCAAATAAAATCTGCCTCTCTGGATGTGGAAGAGGCCTCCTTGAGCTGCTGGACTGTTTCCCGCAGCTGCACGGTAAGGAGGCTGAATGTCTGCTTGAATGTCACTGGCACCTCCTGGTACCGCCTGCTACCTCCCTGTGTTATCTCCTCTCATTTCTGTGGCTCTGACCCCACACGTCAACCCCATGTCCCCTCAAGTCCCCCCGTGCCCCCTGGCCAACTTTGCTCCGGGTCAATGTCACCATGGGGTTGACAGGGATAGGGATGCCTGTGGGGTGCGTGGAGTCCTGGGAGAAGTTGATGGCCGTGCGCAGTGGGGTGATGGTGTCCTCGTCTGTGACAGTGGGGTGGGGGCAGTGCCCCACAAGTGGGGGTCATTGCCCCCAAAATGGGGCTTGTGCCCCACGCGTGCGGGCAACTTGCATGGGGACTGCATTCTGTGATGCTTTGTCCTTTCTCCAAATGTTCTGTGACTTCAGCAATCCCACGTCATGCCGCAGCAGAAATGGGGTCCTGCAGTACGTCAGTGATCTCTGACTTGAGGTGCGCAGGGGCTGCACGAAGTACGCACGCTGCAGCCTCCCAACTTCTTTGGGCTTTGGGATCGATGTTTGAGCCAAAGGGCTACACGCTGCCATATGGGCAGGTGCCAGGTTCACCCGCTGAGGACACCAAATCCTAAAATAATTTCACAATGGTCTTTAATTGCTGTGCGAGTAGATGACACACGTTTCTCACTGGGAAGCCATAAGCTGACCCCGACAGTTTGGCAGACAGCACTCGCTCCATTCACACTGTAATCGCAGCCCTTTGCTGTCCAGGCTGCACACACAGCTTCTCAGCACCTTGCTGCATTAGTACTGAAATTTGTACTCCCCTACTTATTAGAAATTTCACCAGTAGCCTTTGAGGACAGACTGGAATCAAAATATGTGGGCCTTCATAGCTCGTCTTTTTTTTTTTTCTTTTTTTTTTCCTTCATGCTTTTATGGGAACTTTGAGATCACAGCCTGAAGCAGTGACGGAGCACCTGGTGAGGGGTGTAGCCCTGCAAGCACAGGTGGATGCAGTGCACCTGTGGGACCAGATGGGGCTGAGCCTGGCTCCACCCCTCCCTCACCTCATTTAAGGGCTGGCAGCCCCAAAGGCAGGGTTTCTTCCTGGAGACTGCCTCCTGTGGATTGTTGGGTGAGCTCTGGTTCTTGGAAGGAGGTGTTTCTTTATTGCAGGGCTTTGGTCTCTGCCTTTCTAAGGGGGTCCTAAGCTGGGTCAGCTACTGAAGGAGCTATCTCTGCTATGCCTGTCCTTATGATGCCCTTCAATTGTTCTCTGACGGGAATGAAGGGGTTATCTCCCTTTCTCTGAACTGGTAATGGAGGGACTGATGTTTGTTCCGTTCGTTTGCTCTTGTCTCGTTTCTGGAATGCTTCAATCGCCCCAAGGTAATGCTGGTTGGCTGACTGAGCATTGCAAATCTGGAAATGCCTGGAGCTAATGTGCTTTTCCGTAAAGGGATTCTGTGTTCTCCAGATCTTCTTTGCAGCTCTTTTTAAGTTGAATATCTTCCCGTGAAGTCTCTGTTCCCTCTTTCGTGATTCTCCTTGCATGATCTCCAACCTGGGACTCCAAACTTGGTTTCTCTGCTACCACGTTGCCCCAACTCTTTTTATGGCACATTCCCTCTGTGTCCTTGTGTCCTGTTTGTGTCTTGGAGTCCTCCCTGTGTCTTCTGCCCCCCTGTCCCCTCTGTGTCTCCTGTGCCACGTATTAATTTCACCCATGCTGAGTATTGTTTAAGGGCACGTATTTAAATTATGCTCCGTGTCTCTTTGGATCCTGTTCTGTTTTGCAGCTCGATGGGGTTTAAGGGTTCCTGGGGCTCTTCTAGTTAGTGGTTTAAGCACTGTGAAATCTGTGGAGCAGATAATAGAACACCACGAATCCCTTGTATGCAGGTGGGTTTTGTGATGGCTGTGGGACACTCACTTAGAGATGGAATGGGGGTCACAAGGGGCTCGCCTTGCTCCCTGGGGTTTATTCTTCCAGCCCAATAAGCTACGTGGCTGGTGATAGAGTGTGGTGCATGTATCAGGCTGGGACCTGAGCTTAAGAAAACCCCCAGCCCCAGTGGCCGTTTTCTTCATCCTCGCTTAGTGTAATACAGTCTCCACTACTTGAGCATACTGAACACAAGTATTCTGTTCCTGTTTTGTCTGGTTCTCTCCTAGACCTCCCTTACAGATTTGTCAGTAGTAACAGATGTCAGGGCATAGTTCTCAGGGCACGTTGTGGCCGACCACCCCAGGGTCCTAGGGTTCTTTCTGTTTTTATGGCAGATCTGGCTTCATCTTTATAGGAAACAAAGGATTGTCGTCTACTGGATCACTTTGTCTGGATCACCCCAGATATCTCCATCCCAATTGTCAGGGGATGCTGTTAGTTTCCTAGTCTGTATGATACCCAACCTCCCCACCCCTCTTCCTTCCATCCCCTGACCCTCATTCAATAGCTAGCTCTGCAGCTGTGGGACCCACCAGTGTGATGAAGCAGTACCTCTGGTGTGCTGAATACTGGCACTGGCACAAAGAGGCTCTATGGCTGATGTGAATCTTCCCGACTGGACTACTTGGTGAGTTTCCCCAGAGCTGTTGAGCACACAGGCTTCCCCACCTACCCTGGTTGTTCACCATGCCATCGATGTCCTTTGTGGACATGGCTTCAGGTATCATACCAGAGACTCCTTAGAGTCGGAAGCAACCATTTACGATGGTCTAGTCTGACTCGCCCACAATGAACAGGGACATTCACAGCTAGATCAGGTTGCCCTGTGTGTCACCTTGGAAGGGACAGGGCATCCACCGCATCTCTGGGCAACCTGGTCTGCTGCGCAGAATCACAGAATGTCCTGGGTTGGAAGGGACCTGGAGGATCGTGAATCTCCAACCCCCCCCTGCTACGTGCAGGGCCATCAACCTCCACATTTCATACTAGACCGGGCTGCCCAGGGCCCCATCCAACCTGGCCTTGAACACCTCCAGGGATGGACGGGGCATCCACAGCCTCTCTGGGCAGCTGTTCCAGCACCTCACCGCTCTCTCTGTGAAGAACTTCCCCCTGACATCCAACCTAAATCTTCCGTCCCTCAACTTAAAACATTTCCCCTTGTCCCTTGCTATGAAAGATATTTTCCTTATATCTAACCTAAATTTTCCCTTCTTCTTTCCTTCAGCTCCCCTTTGGGTATCGAGAGGCTGTTACCAGGTCACCTCGGAGCCTTCACTTCTCCAGGCTGAACAGCCCCAGCTCTCTCAGCCTGTCCTCACAGGTGAGGCGTTTGATCCTTTGGTTCTTTTTTTTTCTTGTGGCCGTCCTCTGTATGTGCTCCAATGGGTCCATGTCTCTTCTGCACTGAGGGCTCTTCATATGGACACAGTACTCCAGGTGAGGCCTCTTCAGCACAGAGCAGAGGGGCAGGCAGGATCACTACTTTTCACCTGCTGACCGCGCATCTTTTGGTGCAGCCCAGGGTGTGGCTGGTTTTCTGGGCTGGGAGGGCACTTTGCTGGCTCGTGTACAGCTTGGCATCCACCAGGTCTTTTGGGACAGGCCTATGCTCAGCCTTTTCATCCCCCAGCATGTATCGGTAGTGGGGGGTTCTCTTGTCCCGGGTGCAAGACACTGCGCCTGGGTTTGTTGAACCTGATGAGGTTTGTCTGTGCCCGCTGCTCGAGCCTGTCGAGGTCCCTGTGGTTGGCGTCCCATCCCTCTGGCGTGTCACTGCTCCCCACAGGTTGGTGTTGTCAGCAGGGTTTCTGAGGGTGCGCTCGATCCTGCTGGTGATGCCACTGATGAAGATACTGAAGAGTCTCAGCCCCAGCACGGACCCCTTTGAGATGCCATTCATCACCGATCGCCATCCAGACATGGAGCCGTTGGCTCCTGCACTCGATGCTGCAGCCGGTTCTTTGTCCATTGAACAGTCCGCTCACCGAATCCGTATCCTTCCAAGTTGGAAAGAAGGATGTTGTGTCAGAGGCCTTGCTGAAGTCCAGGTGGATGATATCAGTGGTTCTTCACTTGGCTATTGATGCAGTGACGCCATCACAGACGGCCACTAGATTGGTCAGGCAGGATTTACCCTTGGTCCTCTGGGTGCTCCAACAGGTCCCTGTCTTTTCTGCGCTAAGGACTCTACACCTGGGCGCGATCCCTAGATATGGGATCACGTAGAATATCGTCTCAGATAAGGGAAACCACTTTACTTCACAAGTCCTACAGGAGCTAATGAGAACTCTAGAAATCAAGCGGGAGTTCCGTACTCACCGGCACCCTCCTTCTTCAGGGAAAGTAGGATGGATCGGTCAGATGCTGACAAAGCGCTTGTCAAAATGGATTTTAGAGACCAAATGACCATGGCCAAAGCGTTTACCTGTAGCCCTTCTCAGAATACAAACTGCTCCCAGAAAAGACTTGGGAGTATCACCGTATGAAGTGCTGTTTGGGTTGCTGTACTTGAGAGGGAGGGGTGAGATGCTCACTCTCGAGACCAAGGATAAGTTTCTTAAGAACTCTTGGAAATCTGGCCCTCATATCTCCATGGAGAAGTACAAAACTTACCGAAAAACAACAGGTTGGTAATGGACCTCATTGGAAATGTATCATAGCAACAGCATCGGGGAGATTGCAAGCCTGAGATGCTCAACCAGTGAGCGAGTGCCAGGAGAGCATTACCTGCATTCGGTTTAGAGTATAGAACGGAATGAATTTCGCTGACTGGTGCACAGTTTCTCCCTTGCTAATGGGGGATGTGAGCCCAGTATTGCAATAACAAATAAACTTTGCTGCTATCACTAAGTTTCTTGCCTAACCTGAAATTTTTGAGTATTTCTCACATGGTCTTGTTTAATATGTTTGTCACCTCCCTTGGTGAGGAGGTTAGTGTCCACCCTTAGTAAGTACCCTGATGAGACGAAGCGGGTGAAGTGGTTGGCACACCAAAAGGCTGTGCTGCTAGACCTGGACAGGCTGGAGAGCTGGGTAGTATCAAACCAGGTGAGCTGTAACAAAAGCAAGTGTTGAGTCTTGCACCTGGGAAGGAATATCCACAAGTATCAGTACAGGCTGGGATGTGACATGCTGGAGAGGAGCTCTGCAGAGAAGAATCTGGGTGTCCTGGTGGATGACAGGTTGGCCATGAGTCAGCAGTGTGCCTTGGCAGCCAAGAAGGCCAATGGAATCCTGGGGTGCATTAAAAAGAGCAAGGGAGCTGATTATTCCCTTTTGCTCCTCTCTGGTCAGGCCTCACCTGGAGTACTGCATCCAGTTGTGGGTTCCCTGATACAAAAATGACAGGGTTCTCCTGGAGAGAGTCGAGCAGTAGGCCATGAAGGTGATAAAGGGCCTGGAGCACCTCCTCAGTGCGGAAAGGCTGGGTGACCTGGGTCTGTTCAGCCTTGAGGAAAGAAGACTAAAAGGGGATCTGATTAATGCTTATTATATTAAGTGTGGGAGTCAAAAGGACGTGGCCAACCACTTTTTAGAGGTCTCTGGGGACAGAAGTAGGGGATATGGCCATAAAGTGGAACACAAGAAGTTCCGCACCAACACCAAAGGAACTTCTTCACAGTAAGGATGATGGAGCACTGGAGCAGGCTGCGCAGGGAGGCTGTAGATACCGGGGTATGTCTGGCAGGACTGAGGCTTGGGGACCAGGCCAGGTCAAATCCAGTGCGCTTTGCTCTCATTCTTAGTGCTTGCTTTTGCTCAGGAGGGTGGGTGGTGAGCCTTATGAACCAGTGCCTGCAGATGGGGTTTGTGGAGAAAGAGGTCCTGCAGGCCTTGTGTGACACCCATGGAGCTATAGTGAGGCTGCATCAGTGTAAAACACCAGAAATCCCCAGAGGTGTGAAGGTGAGCTGTGGGCACCAGTAACACAAGAGGGAATGTGCGTGCTTGGGTTTGGATGCTTCTGTGTGTTTTAAGTGACTGTGATACCACTGCTCAGTCAGTTTGAGTGTGTGGAACAAGTGTGACCCCCCGCCCCCGGGGTCTCCTTGGTCCGCGGTTGCTCCGCCGGCTGCCGTTAGCTGAGCCGCCATACCATCTGGTATGGTAGCAAATGATGTTTAGCATCCTGGATGCTGCTCATGATAATCCCGAGCTTCCTGGCTGTGGCTTTGTGATGCTTTTCAGGGCTTTTTGATGCATTTTGAAGCCTCGGCTGCTCCCTAACGCCTCTCTCCTCCTGCCGTGTCCATTCCTGGCTCCCGACCTACGAGCTGGCTGTGCAGACCTGTCGTCATCACGCTGCGGCAGGAGGAGCTCACCTTGAGCAGCATCTCCCTTGCCCCGCCCCCTGCCTCTGATTGGGCAGCGGCGGCGCCGCCCCGCCCCCGGGGTCTCCTTGGTCCGCGGTAGCTCTGCCGGCTGCCGTTGGCTGAGCCGCTGTGCGCGGGAGCGAGCGTTGGGAGCCGGCTGCCGGAGGCGCGGCTCTCCTCGCAGAGCGCCGCTCCTGCCGCCTGGGCCGCCCCGCAGGACAGCGCGGCGGCAGCCGGAGCTGTCCGGGCAGCACCGAGAGGGAAGCCGCGGCGCGACGGGAGCGAGTGCTGAGGACAGCTGTGCCGGAGGTGTGCGGGAGAACGGTCCCGGGACGGGGAGAGGGGCTGTGCGGGGCTCCAGGAAGCTGCAGGGAGGCGACGGGGGGGATCTAGAGAGATCTGAGGCTGTAGGCGGCTGCGAGGGAGTGTGGGGGTTCTGGGGAGCTGGATGATCGTTGTGGTCCTTTTCAGCCCCCCTGCCGTTCTGTGGTTCTGGTAAATGCTGTGGAAAGTGAAAGTGGTGTTTCTGCATTGGATATTGAAAGGGGCAGTTGATCTAAAGAAGTGAGCTGTAGCACGTCCTTAGAAATAGCTGACGTGGACAGTAAGATTACCATATGCATATAGGTAACATATTTTAGAGACATAGTTACCGAATTACGTGACCAATTCTTTCTCCCAAAGCTGCAACAGACTTTGAGTCCAGGAGTTGGGGAAGAGTACGAGGCAAGGAAAGTTGGGGTAAGAGGATGAGGCTTAGGACCAGGAACCTCTTCCATCGGTATTAACTCTTGCCGTTCTCTTTTTGGATTAGGAATCCATGTGTTTTTTTTAACGAAGAACAGACTTATTGTGCTGCTTGTGAGTGAATTCATTCACGCTTGTTAGCTGGTTTTCTTCTCTAAATGGAGCTGCAATGGAAGTGGACGCTTGTGGTCAGATGTGCGGCCCCCTCCCGCGTGCTCAGATTAGCCAAGTTGGCAAGGCCTGGCTCTTGGTTGGTGAGTTGTGCCCAAGGTCAGAGAGTTGACTCTTGTGAGCTTTGAGTCATGTCTTCCAGTTGCACGTTGTGTTCTTTCTGTTGTGTTGACCTCTTGAGCTCCAGCCCTAAGTGAGGATGCAAGTGCTACCGCAGAAGGAACGGTTTAGATTGGAAATGCAATGCAAAGAACTGGAGCCAGCAGGAGCAGGGAAGCGATCATCCTCCTGTGCTCAGCACTGGTGAGTCCTCACCTTGAGTACTGTGTTCAGTTCTGGGTGCCTCACTACAGGAAGGACAATGAAAACCTGAAAGGTGTCCAGAGAAGAGCAGTGAAGCTGCGGGGCATCTAGAGCACAAGTCTTATGGGGAGCGGCTGAGGGAACTGGGATCATTTAGTCTGGAGAAGAGGAGGCGCAGGGAAGACCTCCTCACTCTCTACAACTAGCTGAAGAGAGGTTATGTCGAGGTGGGGGTCGTCCTCCTCTCCCGTGTAAGTAGTAATAGGACTGGAGGGAGTGGCCTGAAGTTGCGTGAGGGAAGATTGAGGTTGGATGTTAAGAAAAACTTCTCCACAGGAGTGGTCAGACGCTGGAACGGGCTGCCCAGACAGGTGATAGAGTTACCATCCCTGCAGGTGTTCAAGAAACATTAGATGTTGTCGTGAGGGGCGTGGCTTAGTGGGAAATGTTGGTGGAAGGTGGATGGTTGGACCGGATGATCTTGGAGATCTTTTCCAAGCTTGCTAATTCTATGTTTCTATGAAAGACATGTGCTGGTGAGTGCTTTGCTGGGTGAGCATCACCCTGCTGGAAAGCAGACAGCTGTAGTCTTTATCAGACAGCCACATCCATGGGGATTGGAGGCTTTTTAACCTTAACCTCGTCTTTCATGTCTCGTGGGCAGTAAGTCATGTTGTTTTAAAGCAAGATCTTAGAGGCAACCTTGATTTCTTCAGCCACCAGAGCTCTCCACCATGCTTCTCCGTGTGATGTGAGACCATATTGGAGGCCGTGCAGAAGTCTGGGTAGGTGAAGTCAGTTGCTCTTCCTTTTCCCCCCAGGGCTGGAAGTAGCGGGGAACGGGACTGTGGGACATCCCAGCAGTGGGTTCCTACCTCAGCAGAACCAAATGGCTGTTCTGGTCCACGTGGTCATTTTGAGTGAATCTGACACAAATTAGAGACATGAGGGGCCTGTGAGCAAAAAGCATGCGCCGCATTTTGTGGTGCAAGATGTTCTCTGAGCTGCTGCTAAGAATGCCCAGCATGCTTCCTTTTTGATGGGAAGAGATTTAGCAAGGATTTTTTAGATGAAAATAGATGAAAATCACGTATTTCCTTTTGATTGACCTTTCTTTCATACTGCTTCTTGAAAAGTTACCTTTGGATTCTAAACCAATATTTATTACAGAAGAGAATACATATGCACCCCGCACTTTTATCTGCACAAAAAAACTTCTGAACATCTGTTTACGTGTTTCTTTTTGGCACTGAGATGAAGCTGTGTGGAACATAGGCTTGGATGAATTTTCAGTCAGTAGCAGGGACGTGTAATGCTCATCTTAGATGTCGTGCTGACAGAAAGAGCAGAGAGGTAAATTTTATGGGGTTGCATGCTATTTTTTTCTTTTTTTTTTTTCAGTCATGACCATGGAAGCGTTACCCAGACGAAATGAGCATTTGTCACCTGGACTTTCTACACATGACAGAGGAAGTGGAAGTCAGCAGCTGAAGCGTCTGGGAAGACCCCTGCATGGGAATGGTGAGAGTTACTCTGGCACCGTCCTTTGGAAATCTCAGGGCTCTGTAAGCTCTGAAGCTGTGTCATAACTCCTCCCGTGGTGCTGGCTCAGCTCTCCCTTTCTTTTGTGTAGGAGAGCTGGAGTTCAACTCCTTCCTGTTTCCTGCCTATGTGCTCCCTGCTTTGCCCATGGCCCAATGGGCTTTTATTCCTCGCACCCAGATTGGCACGTGTGGATAAGGGCCTCTGTTTACGTTTATCTTTTGCTTGTGGTGACAGCTCATAGCTGAGCTTGTGGTTAACGAGACACACAATAGCTGGAGATACAGTTCTCTGCGTCCCTAAAACACGAGCTTTGTGGCAGCCACGAGCCCAAGGAACAGCGAGTTTCTGTGTTTTATTTCTGTGCTTGCTCCCATTGCCCCGCGGCCCTGTTGAGGTTGAAGCCGGTGGGTGGCTCAGCACCACACACTCCCCTGTTCCCCGTGGGATGGGGGAGAGTGTTGGGTGGAAAAAGAGAAGTAAAACTCATGTTTTTGAGATAAAAGTAGTTCTGAATATATATATGAATGTATTGCAAGTGATGTACAAGCAATGGCTCACCACCCGCCAACCACTGTCCAGTTAGCCGCCAAGCAATAAAAGAGAGTGAGATGTACTCTCATCCCCTTCAAAACTCCTTCCACTTGATGCCGTATAGTATGGAATATCCCTTTGGCCAGTTTACGTTAGCTGTCTTAATTCGGTTCCCTCCCAGCTCCTTGTTGAGAGCTTTGCTGAGAATGGCCTTGGCTCTGTGCAACTTTGCTTGTCAGAAACTATAAAGATCAGGGTGTTATCAGTGTGATTTTTCTCCTAGAACCCAAACATAGCATCATACCAGATACTCTGAAGAAAAATCCCTCCCACCTGAGACTAAGGCAGCCCCCCAGTGTGTGTGCCGTAAGCCAGATAGGGATGCAGGTGTTGCATTTCCCTGGCAGCGTTGGCCAGGGATGCTGGGGAGGTTTTGGTGCCCAGCTTGGACGTCGCAGCACTGCTGTGCCTGTCAAAGCAGCATGCTGCGTGCTCTCCGAGCAACGAAGCAGCGTTTCATCAACAATGTGCCATGCTATTTCCTGGAACCTGGTGCATTTGTGTCTCTGAGGCTAGGTTTACCCTACGAGCTCTTCTTGCAATAGCTGTTTTGAATTCCATTGCAGGCGTGTGAGCAGAAGTGCTTTTCCCTCCTTGTGTTCTGTCTCACAGTGTTTGCCCATGGTTGGTAGAAGAAGGTGCTGATGGAGTCAGCAGTAGATTCTGTTGGCTTACCCTCTGGTAAGCCTTCATCCCTGGAGCTCACTGCTGCACAGAAGAGTACACGCGTGTTTATCCCAGGGCTGCAGTAAACGGGAGCCTGGTTGGCATAGCACTGAGCAGCACCTAATGGGCTCTGCAGAGGATGGCTTTGCAGAAGGAGCAGGAGTGCCTGCGTCCACCTGTATCCTCGGATACGTTCTGGCAGCAATGCACCAGCTGTGGCCACAGTGACTGAATGCAGGGCTTGGCTTGGGGCTGCCGTGTGGCACTTACTGCCCCGCCGTATGCCTGGCAAAGCACAGCCACCCCTCGCCCACGACAAGCGTTTGTCTTAGTGTCGTGTTTCATGCTGTCTCCTGAACCTCAGGAACTGGAGGCAGCTTCCCCACAAGAAGGGGAGAACAAAATGAGGTCATCCTGGAAGCAAAAAGGCAAAAATCCACTTGGGAAAGAAATGTATATAGCAGTCTCGTAGCAGTTCTGTGTTTCTCCCGTCTCTTCCTTGATTTCCTTACAGTGAAATAGATATGTGCTGTAACGTGCTCTTGAATGAAACAAAGGACTCTAGTGTGGATTTTATGTAGGCCCTGCACTGCAAGGTATGCTGCTGGGAGGAAGTGTCCATCTGCCCGAGGGTAGGAAGACCCTGCAGAAGGATAGCCTGAGGCCGGTTGTACGAGGCTCAACAAGAGCAAGCGCCGGGTCCTGCGCTTTGGTCATGACGACCCCGTGCCAGCTTCTCCAGGATTTGGCTGAGGTAGAATTCCAACCGCCCTCTGATTCTAGAATGTTGGAGTGTTGGAATCTTCTGGTCTTGTGACGTGGTCTTGCTTCCCCACCTTGTCTGTCATGGTGGAGCAGCCTGGTGGCCCTTAGTGATGTCATAAGCAGCTAGAATGAGGGGAGGAGCAGTGCCTGCTGCGTCCCTTCATTGGAGCGCTTGAGCTCTGACTGAGCAGCTTGCTTGTTGCACTTGTGCATCGACTGAGTACCTTCGTTTTCACACCGTCTTGTGCAGCATCTTGTAGGTAAGCTGAGACAGTGTGAGATAGACGGGTGGACAGTGAGGTGTTGAAAGCTGCTGGCTGGCGGAGCTGGTAGTATCATGCTGCTTACTCTTTGACCATCAGACATAATTTTCACTCAGTAGCTACATTCCAAAGCATAGAGGTGGCATTTGTCTTAGGGCTTTTCCCTTGTCGTCTTTGTTAAATTATGCAAGCTCACTGATCAGCTCTTTCTCTCTCCTCTCCCCGCCCTCTGCCTTCTCCTTTGATGCAGCTTTTGCTCGCGGAAGAACAGAGCAAAGTGACAAGAAACGGCTGCGGCTTCAAGGAACTTGTTCTGATCTCTTGCCTGGTATGTGCCACGCGTTGTCCCCCCACGTGGTTTTGCAGCCTGCGTCGCACCGTGTTTAGTAACACAGCCTCATCCAGCCTTGACGGGACACCGGTCATGTATAGAGTTATTCCACTTTCCCTCCAGCTCAGCCCTCAGAAGGATGCTGTCTGTGATGCTGTGACCGGCTAGTCTTTAGGAAACCAATCCCTTAGGCAAGGAGTCCTAGTCCCAGTTTGTGCAGGGCTGCACAACATGACCATGAGCATGCGTGCTTTGGCTGCGTGTGCGCACGACAGCTGTGGGGAGCACAGCAGAGATGCAAGCAGAGGAAATCCATGTGCAAGGTTGCAGCTGGCGCTGGAGGTGAACTGGTGGGAGCCGGGCGCTGGGGAGCAGATCCACCCCCAGCAGTGACTCCTCTCACTGCCCTGCTACTGTGCTGTCGGAGTGCTCTGAGCAAGCGTATCTGCTGCTTTGTGCTGGAGTCCCCATCTTCTAGCAGAGGGATAGCGACTTGGTAAACTGCTGCGTAATAGGCTGTCTCGTTTGAATTGACTGAACAAAGTGGTTGTTTCTAGAACACCTGCCTATGCCAGTGGGTAACTGAGGGTAGTTCTGAAGAAGTCTCTCCATACCGTGGTGTGTGAACAGAGAAAATAGAAGTGTGTTTCTTTTCAGTTCCAGCTTGTCGTGCCTGCTGTGATGGGCATCGCGTGCAGCGAGATCAGCTGTGGGCCTGACCTGGCACAAATGGAGGTAGAGTATGAAGCTCTGATTGGTCTTTGTTCTGCTGACTTGAGCCGGCAGAGTGAGCTGCAGATGAGCTCTCCTGCTTTTCAAGAGAGAGAGAATCCTTCCAGCTCTATCGGTGTCACTGAAAAGCTGCCTGAAAAGCTTCATGTCCTTGCTACGAGCATCTAGATGGCCGTGGACGTTATAGTACCGACAGAATCAGATCGAGCGTTATAAACATGCAGAAGCATTTTCCCCATCCTGCTTGGATTTTGTCACCCAAAGACCAAGTTCTCATATTCAGTAAGTTAAGGGAAGCAGGCACTTGTAGTGAGCCAAGGATTGGGTCAGTGGACCAGCTCCTGTGTCCAGTCCATGGCTGAGGTCTCCAAGCAATAGGTTACAGGAAGCAAGCAGACTCTTACGCTCCTCTTTGGCAAGACAGTAGTGCAAGCGTGGCAAGTTTATAAAACTCCAGGAGTCCTCCCGGTTGGGGTGTTTGTCCTCTTAGTCTGGGTAGAGAGAGACGCATCTTTGCATTGCCTGGTGATACTGCTGCACGTCGGGAAGAGAAACAGCTGTTATTAGACTTGCAGTTTCTTGTTAAGCACTCACGATAAGGATCTTTCTCTGCAGATGTGCTCCTTGCTCTGAAATTGTCCTCGTTTGTCCTCAGCTCCTCACCATGGCCTGTGCTCTCTGTTTCAGACTGAGAACAATGGGAAGCCCCAGCTGATCCACGAGGAGTCACCTGTAAATATTCCAGCTGTTGCTGCTGCCCATGTTCTTAAGAGATACGTTGCCCAGGCACCGGATGAACTCTCCTTTGAGGTAAGCAGTTAAGGGCATTCCTAGTTGTCATGTACAGGAGAGTATAAGTGAACGCATCAGGAATATTCTCAGACACCTTCAGAATGTTTGGTGAGGTTGCAGTCTTTTGCAGGTGGGAGACATCGTGTGCGTTACTGATATGCCACCAAAGGAGCTGACCCCCTGGTGGAGAGGCAAGCATGGTTTTCAGGTAGGCACAAGCTTCGGACTTGAGAGCGCAACTTCGGTCAGGTCGGGAATCTCGGCTAAGAGCTGTGCTGCCTGCACAGGATGGCTCATGGATGTAAACATTTTCCCTGTGTCGGTGTCAGAGATGGTCTTTGTAGGAAACTGTCTCCTCAATTCACTTAGAAGCAAGAGCCTTCACAATATGCATCAGGTCATGGCCACTGAACCCCACCTTTGGAAATACAGCAGCTAAGACAGTGTTTCAGTGTCTCAGAGTATTTTGCTTGCACCCATGCAGAACGTGAAGTTAGTGTCTTTTAGGAAGTTACTGCCTGTCAGCCAAGGTAGGGTAACAGACCCTTCGCGTGCTTGTTGCTGCTGCTGGCTGCAGAACGCTGGGTAGCTCAGAGCTGGGGATCGGAGCTGCATCTCAGTCAGCAAGAACTTTCTTCTTCTACATCTTCTACAGAAGCAATTATTTGTTTTGTAGGTCTTTTGGCTGCAAATGTTGAATAATTATTACTTTTATGCAGGCCACTTTTTGTTGGATAGTCTTACGGAGTGTCAGGCAAGCACGTTCCAAGTAAAATGTTAGGTGGCTTTTGGTTGAACAGTTCAGGCCTGAGAAATGCTGCCTTCAGTATTACACCTCTCTTTTTTTTCTTGTTACAGGTTGGATTTTTCCCAAGTGAGTGCGTGGAGCTCATCAATGGAAAAATTCCGGAGTCTCTCCTCAGTTCAGTGCCAAAGCCAGGTACGGATGTTGCATTTGATGGTGCAGGGAAGCAAAATGGCGTTTCATTTTGGGTGTGTTCTGTGTTTAATACCTCCTTTATCCATCCCGTGTTATAGTCTGTGCTGATGATCCTTCAGGCATATCACGGGGCATATGGCTGGTGTTTTGTAGGCAATGAGAATGAGGGAGGGCAAAGGCAGTTCTCCTGCGAGTCAGTATGAGGTTGAGAACAGCCAGTGTCCCTGGTGGACAGCTAGAGGCCTGGTTGTGTTAGTGATACGCTTGATCAGAACGTGGCTTTTCAGGAGGATCCTTAATCCCCAAGTTGAGCAAGCCAAGCAAGAGGAGTGCATTAAACTCCATCGGAACGCGCAGAGATTTGGCCCGATCCTCCCGTGTTTATGAGTGGACTTGGGGAAATCATAGAATCCTCCTAGTATGGCTTGGGATGGAAGGGAGCTCAAGGATCATCAAGTTCCAATCCCCCTGCCTCAGGCTGGGCTGCCAACCAACCTCCACATCTAATGCGAGACTAGACCCCACTGCCCAGGGCCCCATCCAACCTGGCCTTTGGCTCCTCCTGCAGGGATGGGAGAAAATCCGTTTTTGTATGTACTTGGTAACGTTCTTCCCGTTTTGACGTGCTCTGTAGAATGTGTTATGCTCAGCCTCATCCAACTGAGCCAAACCTGAAATGAACTGGTTTCTTCCTGTTGTCGTGCAGTGCCAAAGAAACGCGGCAAGCTCGTCACCTTCCTTCGTTCCTTGGTGAAGGCCCGCCCAAAGAAACCGAAAGAGCGGGAGGTGGAGAAGAAAAAGGTGTTTGGCTGTGACCTGGGAGAGCATCTTCTCCACTCTGGTTGCGATGGTAAGGGACAGCCTGTTCCTGAGATCTTCCTCTGTTGGGCATCTAAAGATGAAAGGGAGGTCATATCTAGCAAAGGGGCAGGTTGGTACCGGTGGAGAAATGTGTAATGGAAGTTGATGGCTGAAAGATAAACTGAGGCTAATGCTCTTAAGAGACAAGCACGTTTGTATTTGCTTAAACCAAAGCCTGTAAGCCAATCCCACGCTAGCCTGAAAAGAAAGGAAGCCTTTTGGCCAAGGAGAGTGTCCTGCATCAGTTTCCCAGCTCTCCTGGACATGAGATTTCCCACCTCCTTTCATTCCCATGGAGCTGTGGTGAGACTTGCAGTGTCTCCGGCTTCCCCAGAATTACTTTCTCTAGGCTGATTCCTAGGTCCTGACATTTCTTGAAAGCAAGGAACACGTCTGTCCAGTTTCCTCGTCTTGGACAGCTTTCTTCTGTAAGGAAGAACTAAGCAGTAGCCTGGCTGGGCTTAGTGGATGAGATTTGACAGGAGCACAGCCTGAACCAGGACTTGAATGAGGAGCTCAAGTAACCGCTGGCACGTGTTCTTTAGTCCCCCAGGTCCTCCAGAGCTGCGCCGAGTTCATTGAGCAGCACGGCGTAGTGCAAGGGATATACCGGCTGTCCGGCGTCGCGTCCAACATCCAGAGACTGCGGTAAGAGTGCTGCGACTGACACAGCGGTCAGTAGGGGCGCGTGCCCTGTTGTGGGTGCTGAGAGGCCTGTGCCGTGGGGCAGCTCTGTGCAGGCAGCGTGCGCTCAGCGGTGGTGCGCCAGGCTTGTCACTGTTTGATAGGAACATGGGGCGTTCAGCAGACTTGCTGGAGCAGGAAGTTCTCCTTCTGTCCTTCAGAGCACTGGAAGGCTGTGGGGGACTGCGGTGTCACCGCTGCCAGCTCTCATTCCCGTTTCCTCCTGTTTGCAGAGCCCTTTGGAGCAGCCCACACTCCTCCTTGCTGCTCTGGGCTCCTGGCTTAGGATTGTAGGCTAGGCAGCCAGTTGTCAGAGTCACGGGAAATGCCTTAGCAAAACGAAAAGGTCTCCTTTTGGAAACATCTCATCCAGCATGGCTCGTGTGGTGCTGGTGACTGAGTGTTCATTTTCTCCTGTTAATCGGGAAGCCCTTCCAATGCTTGATTATATTTGGTGTGGCTTTTGACTTGTTTTCCTCTTTCTCAACCCCCCCGCCCGTTTTTGTGCCCTTCTCTCCAGCCAAGAATTTGAGTCTGAGCAGATTCCTGAGCTAACTGTCCGTGACACTCACAGCGTGAGCTCCGTCTGCAAAATGTACTTCAGGGAGCTCCCGAACCCTCTGCTGACCGACCAGCTGTATGACAAGTTCTCGGTAAGCACAAGGCAATGTCTTTCCTTTACCTCTTCCTTGGGCCTCTTGGGAGATGGCTGCAGCAGTGCCCCAGCTCTGAGGCCCTTTTTCTGTTAGCCCCGTGGGGTTTACTCATATGTCTTTGCCACATCATGCATCATGTGGATGCCATTTTCGGTGGTCCCAGGAGGCGGTTATTTCCATATTCGCAAAGCTTGCGAGAATTCATGTTTTTTGTTTTTTCTTTTGTTTTGTTTTTCTATTCCCCAAGTATTTATAGAATGGGAGTGAGATTTGATAGCAAAGTGCACTTGAAGCTTGAGGAGCTGAGCTGTGCAATCAGGCTGTAAACCGGACCGCTGCTTGGACTCCTTGGCCTTGATGGCACCAGCTGCGTGCCGCTATGTTCCCCAGATGCCTCCTGGAAGGCGTAAAATCTGTCTCGGCGCAGACCAACTGCACGCTGTCCCCATAGTTCCCGACCCTGTGGCAGGTATCTAGCCTGATTTGTGTCTCAGTCCCTTTCTGCACTATTCCAGGAGGCTGTTGGTGCCGCTACAGATGAGGAGCAGCTGGTCAGAATGCAGGACGTCATCCAGCAGCTGCCCGCTCCTCACTACAGGTCAGTGCTGCCCTCACTCTGTTGAGCTCAGCCATGCTGCACTTCAGAGGGCAGTGGTGTGATTCCAGGCTTGTCTCATGCTGGCAACATGATGCCTGCGTATGTTGAAGCAGTTTAAGGCTACACGGGGTTAATTTATTGGGTCGGTTCCTGGGCACGGGGGCACAGTTGGTGCAGCTGGTGGCTGCGGCTGTGCTGTGCTGGGGCTTGGTGCCGCAGCGTGGCACTTAGTCAAGTTGGATCTACTTCATCTTCAGTGACAGTAGCAAAAACATGCATTGAGGCTTGCTTTGTGAACTGCAGCACGGCGTGCTCATTGGTGCTGAACGTTTGCCTCTCTGTTTTTCCAGGACACTGGAGTACCTGATGAGACACTTGGCTCGTCTAGCTGGGAACTGCTCCGTGACAAACATGCACGCTAAGAACTTAGCGATTGTGTGGGCTCCAAACCTCTTAAGGTAAACTTCTTTCTCCATTTCAACACACCGCTTAGATCTGTTCTCCAGAAAAAAATGCAGTCTACCTTTTTCTCCATCGAATGTGCTCTTCTCCTGTACACTGTAGTAAGTGGATGACGGCAGAGCAAGAGCCTGGGCTGTTCTCCAACCGCACGGGCACAATTTCTAGATGACAATTTCTGCCCTCTTGTTTAGATGGGACTGGTGTGTCCTTGATCAGCCAGGAGAATTTCTTCAGCGGCATCACCGCGGAAGCCTCCGGAGCCCAATTTGACAGCTTTTGGCTGCAACAATCCAGACTTGGGGAAACTTGGATCTTGGAGAAATGACTTCTAAAATCTGCCTTTTCTACAGATCACAGCAGAACGAGTCTGCCTGCGCCAGCGGAAGAGCTGCCTGCATGGAACTGCAGACACAGTCGGCTGTGGTGAAATTCATCATCAACCACGCAGATGTCCTCTTCTGCTCCAAATCCGGATCAGACATGGCAGATGGAGCAGGTGAGTGTCTTCCTCCATGAGCTTTATCTTGATCAGACACCTTGATCAAATCCAGGCCTTCTCCAAGATCTTTGAAATACACTTTTTCTATCGTGGGGACAGCAGACTTCTGGGCTTAGAGTAGAATCTGGCATCCTGTTGCTGGATGCTGAGAATGTCCAAGTCCAAACTTTACAATGAGAAAAAAACCATCACTGTCGTTACGATGTTTTGCATGCAGGTGAAGCTTGATGAAAGTGTGGCAGTGAAGCTTTCTGAGTTCCCTGCCCCTGCTTTCTAGGGTTTTTCTTTGCCCGTTTCGATACAGTGAGCTGCTCTTATTAATTATGACTTTGTCCTTTGCCTTAAACATACATCTGACCACGTGCTTATTCTGACCTCCTCTTCTTCTAGTGGCTCGGATAAGCAGGTCTGAGAAAACTATAGCATCTCCCCCAGAACTGTGATGGCTGTGGTGCTGCTTTGTGATCCTCGCTCTTACCTGTGGCTTTCCCTTACAGGGCACGGTTCTCTCTCAGGGCCCAAGTCTGCGTGGGTGTCTTCTCCTGCCACAAAGCTGCTCACCCTGGAGGAGGCACAGGCTCATAGGCGAGGCCACAGCAGCTCTTCCGTTGTGACACAGAGCAGGGACATAGAAGTGGAAGAAGGCCCCACAGCTGTACAGGGGAAATTCCACACAATCATCAACTTTCCATCTGAAAGGTAAAGAGGACTTTGTTTTCCAGCAACCATCATCATTGTTTGGGTGGGTTGTGTTGTTGTTTTTTTTTTCCCCCATTATTTCTTGCGCCAAAACATGTGGAAGATAAATTAAAGTAACGGTGCCTGAAGTGAATTGTTGCAGTGAATCTCTGCTCCCTTTGGACTCTGAGATTCAACTAACATATTCGGTTTAGCCACACGAGGCTGCCATTCCTTCCTTGCTGGGCACGCAGTCACGAGATGTATAAAGCCATGCTGACGTCTACCCTGGCTTGAGCTGTTGCTCTACCTTGAAACGTTGGGGTTTTCCAGCTGTCGGGGCCACATGCCTGAAACCAGTTCCGGTTCTCCTCTAAGCAGAGCTGTTGGTCAGACCTGTTGGCAGTAGAAACTAAACTTGGCGGTGAGATGGGGCTGACGAGGTGTTGATGTCAGAGTCAGAGGTGCTTTTGAATTTCCTTTATGGCTGCACGGTTCCTCAGAAAGCAGTTACGCCTGCTGGCTCCAGAAGAGCCATCCCTTAGATGCTGTCCTGTACAGCCGCGGAGCCTTTGCTCACGTGCTCTGCATCTTGCTTGACACAGTTTAGGGGAATTTAGCCAGCAAGACTTCAGGGCTGAGCTATAGGAGTGGAACCGTCCTCAACTGCTTGAAAGAGAGCGAGTTTCTAAGTTGTGCTTCAGCAGAAACCAGGCGGTGCCAGGAACAAGCAACTGTTGGCAAGAGCTCAGTGCAGCTCTTCCCTCACCCCGCACCACGCACGACTCACACCAGTCAACTGTTTTCTCTCTCCAGACAACGTCCACCCAGCAAGACGAAGGAATCACCAGCTGGCAGTTGGCGTTCCTGCTTCAGCCTGCGGAAACCATCCTCTGTGGCCAAACGCCGACTGCAGCACAGTCCCAGGGAGCCCTCAGAGACGGAAGTCGTGGTGCTGGCAGGTAAGGGTGCGAATCGAGCTTTCAAAGCCTTGCTTTTCAGCGACATAGAACTCATGCAATACAAGTGGACTTGTATCTCCTTCTAGCGTTCCAA
This sequence comes from Phasianus colchicus, assembly GCF_987193195.1. NCBI lineage: Eukaryota > Metazoa > Chordata > Aves > Galliformes > Phasianidae > Phasianus > Phasianus colchicus. Next base: position 61,117,762 of record NC_143440.1, read on the forward strand.
CCTATACCTAGCATCTTCAGATCACCCCTGATCAAGAGCCACTTTCATAATTCAGCTTGTGAAAGTTTGACACTAACCCCTGTGTATCCTTCCTAGGTGAATTGAGCCCTTGTCTACCCAGAAGAGCCGGGGCAAGTAGCGATGGTGCGCTGTGTGCTTCCATCGATGGAGGGCTCTTAGGAAGCACGAGTCACTGTGGTTCAGATGACAGCCTTCCACATAATAACAGCGATGGAGAGAAGGAGCTCATCCAAGTTCACGCCCTCATTTCTCCTGGCTGTGCTGAAGATGCTGACCTGAGCCTGCTGGACACCACAGTCACCAGCCTGGACTGTGACCCAGTGCCTTTGCAGTGCAGCCCAGCCCAAGCACAGTCCGAGTGCCCCGACAGCAGCACCTCCACGCAGGAGCAGGTCAGCGTCGCTGAGGAGAAGCCGAGCCTCTTGGAGGGGGACTTAGAATCAGGCCTCCAGCCCCAGGCACCGGGCAGCAGCACTGAGAGCTCTGAGCCACTCTCTCCATGACAAGAGAGGATGAGTCCCATCTTTACCCTGGGCCTCTCACGCCCTCCTGTCTTTTACATAATAATAAAAGCACGCTCGTGCTCAATCAACGCCTTGACTGCCTTCCGAGTCTTCATTCACAGAGACTGGGACGAATGCAACGAAGAGCAAGGCACTCCAGCTTGCAACGCGATGGCTGTGGGGTGCACGCAGCAGAGCTCTGGGTTTGTTCCCGTTCTGTCTGGCTTTGGGACGTGTGCAGCGAGAGCTCAGCTACCATCTGGTATGGTAGCAAATGATGTTTAGCATCCTGGATGCTGCTCATGATAATCCCGAGCTTCCTGGCTGTGGCTTTGTGATGCTTTTCAGGGCTTTTTGATGCATTTTGAAGCCTCGGCTGCTCCCTAACGCCTCTCTCCTCCTGCCGTGTCCATTCCTGGCTCCCGACCTACGAGCTGGCTGTGCAGACCTGTCGTCATCACGCTGCGGCAGGAGGAGCTCACCTTGAGCAGCATCTCCCTTGCCCCGCCCCCTGCCTCTGATTGGGCAGCGGCGGCGCCGCCCCGCCCCCGGGGTCTCCTTGGTCCGCGGTAGCTCTGCCGGCTGCCGTTGGCTGAGCCGCTGTGCGCGGGAGCGAGCGTTGGGAGCCGGCTGCCGGAGGCGCGGCTCTCCTCGCAGAGCGCCGCTCCTGCCGCCTGGGCCGCCCCGCAGGACAGCGCGGCGGCAGCCGGAGCTGTCCGGGCAGCACCGAGAGGGAAGCCGCGGCGCGACGGGAGCGAGTGCTGAGGACAGCTGTGCCGGAGGTGTGCGGGAGAACGGTCCCGGGACGGGGAGAGGGGCTGTGCGGGGCTCCAGGAAGCTGCAGGGAGGCGACGGGGGGGATCTAGCGAGATCTGAGGCTGTAGGCGGCTGCGAGGGGGTGTGGGGGTTCTGGGGAGCTGGATGATCGTTGTGGTCCTTTTCAGCCCCCCTGCCGTTCTGTGGTTCTGGTAAATGCTGTGGAAAGTGAAAGTGGTGTTTGTACACTGTACATTGAAAAAGGGCAATTGATCTAAAGAATTAAGCTGTCACATATCCTTAGAAATAGCTGATGTGGACAGTAAGATTACCATATACATATAGGTAACATATTTTAGAGACATAGTTACCGAATTACGTGACCAATTCTTTCTCCCAAAGCTGCAACAGACTTTAAATGTTCTAAACAATGTGGGTATAGTATTCTGACCTGGGAAACGTACAGTAAGGTTGTTCATTAGGCCAGCAGAAGTGAAGTCCATTGAACAAACTCTCAAGGAGTCGGGGCCTTTACACAAAGCAGAACTGTCTCACTCTGTGGGAACGTTAGGATGCCGTAGGCAGGTTCCAAGATACTGCCCTCTATCCTCCTTCCAAGCTTATGTCTAAGCAAGGACAGGCGGATGATCCGAACAATGACCCAGTGTAAAAGTCACAAATGCTAGGGGTAATGAAGCAGTTAAGAGGTTATGTTTATGTTGTAAAGCAGACATCCAAAATTACGACCAGTTGTTTGTTAAGAAAGCAGTTGTTAGAAGGCAACTGACCAATTAAGATATTTGTGGTTGGGTGGTAAGGATTTGTGTTTTCTTGGTATTGGTATGATTAATGAAGTGTCGTGAAAGAGTGTGAACCTGCAGTACTCAGCCAATGAAGAGCCAGAGAAGACAGAGATTAGGGTCGGGCAGGAGGGGATAAAAGATGTAATGCCGTTTCCTGTGTCCACTCCTGCTTGCAGGAGGCCCACCATTACAAATAAAGATAGATATAAAGATCAGAGATACTGTCCTGGAGAATTATTTGGCTATTTCCAACTATGCTTATAAATATCTTAGAGAAAGCCTATTGCATATTTGTCCAAAGCACTAGACCCTGTATCTCGAGGTTGGCCTGAATGTGTCCAGGTGGTAGCAGCAAGTGTCCTATGGGTAGAAGAGAGTATGTGTGTACACTTTGGGGGTGTAAGGAGTAAATTGTTGAGACTTTGATAGTATGTGTTTGCCCCCCAAAGAGATTGCTCCTCATTTTGAGTCATGATCATTTAAAAAAAAAAAAAAGGAAATTAAGAAAAAAAAAAGGAATGAGGGCAGGAATCCGCTCCTTGAGCTCTTAGAAAAGCATGGTGCCAAATTCTCCCCCATGGAGATGAATTGGGCACAGAATAATTGGCCCAACTTAGAGGGAGTTGTGGATCATATAGATTCCCTCCACAAGCAAACTCGTATGGTGGAGGAAAAGGGAAAATCAATCACTTGTGCAGTTCCAGGAGCTGCTCTTACTGCTGCCGTAGAGATCCACAATGAACAGCACACGGCAGAAACCCAAATTATTCAGTCCTTGCAGGAATTGATTACAAAGACAAATTAGAAAACCTGGTGATCCTTCTCTGCCTTCCGATAGAAACTGGGCATGCGTATGAAGAGACTGAAAGTGGGTATTCTGATGTTTGTATCAAGAAGGTCTCCCTATTCTGCTACAGAACTAGCCAAATCAAGGAAGGATTTTGGTTACACACCTAGGAAATCAGTATGTGTGAAAAGTGCCACTAACAGTGGGAGATCAGATCCTGTTGATTGAAAAGGAATCAGAGGGTTACTGGGGACCACCACTGGCAACCACTGTGCCCTGTGGTCCCTTACTCAAAGAGCTGATTATTGGGATGATTACTCCCCAGGACAACTAGTGTTGATTGATTTGCCCCACACTGGTCCTGTCCCTTTAACCCTCAGGGAGACTCTTAACAAATACATCAGTAAGGCTCAAGATGATCAGAAGGAAATGTACAAAATTAGCTATCTGGATTTCACCTACCTTCTAACTTTGCTTCACTTGGGACCAGGAAGTTTCATGTTTGTTTTGTTTTCTTTTCCAGTTATGCTTCCTCTAACCTTGGTTCCTTTGGAACCGGGAAGTTCTCTCTTGTTTTCCAAATGCTAACGAATGCTGATCCTATTTCTGTGCCTCACATGTTCCCTTCTCGCTCTGTTCCTTTCTCTGGGATCCCCATGGTATCATTAGTCACTGTTTTGGACAGGAATCTTCTTCAGATTAATTTTTGTAATTGCTTATGATGACCTTATCACAGTCACTGGCTGCTCATGGGGCCATGCCCATATTTGCCGTACTGGGCATATGGGACTGAATTCTAATTCTAACAGAGGCTTAACCCTTTCAACCATGGTTAAACACAGTGATTAAATGCATTCAGGAAATGAATGGGGCCAGGATAGCGCTGGCTGATTGCCCCCAACTCTGGAGAGATGCAGGATAAAGAATAAAACTAGGGTGTCAGATTAACAAGTGATCTATGTGCATTGCTACACCCCTGCAGTTTTCCCTATCAGCACTGGGAACAAATCAGCAGTTATTATCTAGTGTATTATCTCAGTGGGAAAGAACTAATATAAAAAGTCCACCAGTTAATTGTAGATGCACTTGCCATAATTCAAATGATGTCTCCCTAGCTCTAAGTTATGGAAGGTAAAAGAAATGCTTTACCCACTGAATTTTGAAAGGTGATTTGGGACAATGCAAACAAATTTCAAAGAGAATTTTAATCTTGGTGACATCTAGTTAATTTTACTTGTGATCCTCTCACTAACTATGCCACAGCTTTTGTCCTAACAATATGCAATGTTTTGGTACATACCATATACCTAATAATTGTGCTGGGACTGAATCACAATGGAGTTGGTTTTTTTTTCCTGCAAAGAAGAAAGAATCCCAAATGCTTGTGGAGAAAGAAGATTCAGGGATTTCCTTTTCTTTCTTTCTAGCAGATCTTGACGCTCTCCTGTTCCTGCCTGTGGGCTGCTTGTCATGCCAGAGTCCTGCAGTCTCCAGAAGCTACCCCACATGGTACCAAAAGAGATCATGGACCTGGATTCAGCCATTCCTCATTCTCCCACTGCATGAGCTCTCATGGAGCAGCATGCTCCTCAAAAGTGGTCATGGTCATTTTGTGCAGTTACACAGTGTTTGTGTACTTATGTAGGAATGGAATGTTGTTTCTGCATTAGAACTAATAACGTGAGTATTTTATGTCGTTGTTTCTGCTCCCATCTTGTGTTGTTTGTCAGTACTAATAGCTCTTCTGTCTCTCCCAAATAGCATGGGTTTGTTCTTTTCTTTTTGGGTTCAGTATCATTTCTTGCCATTATGGAGTGTTTCTCTTCCTTTCCTTTGTTTTCCAGGCTGTTAATTGACTCCTCATTGGAGCTACAATGACCCAAACACAGACTACTATGCACTGACCAAGTGAGATGCAAAAAGAAGAGGTAAGCTCCAAAACAGGCTTCGGGTGAGTGCTGTGTATGACTTGTGGTTTCTAGAATGACACCTAAGTCTTACTAACCCGTGTTGTTTAGTATCTCGTGTGGACGTTTCTTTTCTCCTTCCAGGACTGGAGACTCCAGATGCTATTGCCCTTCCTGATCTCTTTGGTTTGCAGTGTTAGACATGCCCACATGCTTGGAAGGGGTGATTCCTTCATCCTTATTAGAAGATCTTGTCTTGTGTTCAACAGGTGGCATTGGAGAACTGTGGCCCTCTGAGCCGTGTGAGGACAGTACTGAGGCTCTTGGTGGTTACAGCAGGAAACCAGAGCCATAGATGGGTGCCAAGATGCACTCCTTATTTTGTCCGACAAGCTATGTTGACCCCTGAGGCCACTCCCATGCTTGTAGAGGTCCTATATTCATGGCATTGGTTGTCCCTTGTGCTCACTTTGTGTTCACCAGATGTTCTTATTTTACACCATCTTCCCCACCATATACTTACAAGCAAGTGTTCCACTTGGTCTCCATATCTCTCTCTGGCCAGGCAGATGCGGTGTGCCAACAAAACAAAGCATGCAGACCCTGAGAAGAAAAAAAAACAGGAGAGAAGCTGTCCTGGGTGAGACAGGAGAAGTGTCCCTTGAAGGGATGCTCCACTGGCACTGCCTCTCACATCCGCCGCCTGGTTCCTTCTCTCTCCTTGTCTTCTAGGGCTCACAAAGTCCAAACGTACCCTGATGGAGTTCAACTCTAGCTTGATCAACACTCATCACGTCCACAGTAGCTGGCTTAGGCTCCCAATTACCAATGGGATGTCTGCAGCTTCTGTCACTCCTACCAAACATGGGTTTGTTCTTTTCTTTTTGGGTTCAATATCATTTCTTGTCGTTATGCAGTGTTTCTTGTTTCTCTTTTCTAGTGTTTCATGTTGTCAATCTGTGCCTCATTGGAGCTACAGCGACCCAAATGCTGACTGCTCTGCTTTGACCAAGTGAGATGCAAAAAGAAGAGGTAGGCTCCAAAACAGGCTTCCAGTGAGGGCCGTGTATGACTTGGGGTTTCTAGAGTTAACTTCTTCTTTTCCAGTTCTCTTTCGTTTTTTTTTTTTTTTATTTCCCCCCCTTTTTCTAATTTATTTTCATTTTCTAATTCGCTTTCTAATTGTAATGCTTTCCTTTTCTCTGATTCCTTTTCCAGTTCCTTTTATTTTTTTCATTGCTGTTTCTGAATAATTTTCTAATTTGTTTTTTCCCTTTCTTTTCCTTTTTACCTTTTTCTTTTTTCTCCTTTTCATTTTCTAATTCTTTTATATCCTTTTCTACTTCCTTTTATTTTTCTTTCTAATTTATTTTCTCAAGTCTTTTTCCAATTCTTTTTTGTTTTGAATTCTTTTTCTATTCCTCTAATTCTTTCTTTTGCTAATTCTGTTTCCAATTCTGTTTCCGTTTCCAATTTTCTTTCTTTTTCTTCATTATGTTCCTTTTCTTTGTCATATTCCTTTCCATATTTTTTTCTTCATCATATTACAATTCCCATTCCAATTCTCATTCCATTTCTTTTTCCTTTACCAATTATTTTTCCATTCCTTTTTCTAAATCTCTCTTTTTCTCTTTCTAAATCTGTTTTTTCTTTCCTGTTTCTAATCTATTTTGTTTTTCTATTTTTTTTTCTAATTCTTTTCCTATTTCTTTTTCCTGTTGCAAGTCTTTTTCCTTTTTCTATTTCCTTTTTTTCTTTTTTGAATCCCAGTTCTTTTTCTAATTGTAGTTCTTGCGTTCTCTTTTTCTGGATAATTTTCCATTTTTTTCCTATTTCTTTGTCTAATTCTAATTATTTGTCTATTTTTTTTTCCTAAATTTCCTTCTTTTCATTGTTTTTCTTTTTCCAATTCCTTTTCGTTTCCTTTTACCACTTCTCATTCTAACTTTAATTCTTCGTTTTCTTTTTATAATACTTTGTTTTTTTCTAATACTTGTTTCATTTTCTTTTTTCCTTTTCTAATGACTTCTCAAATTCTTTTTCTAATTCTTATTCTACTCCTTGTTTTTTTCTTTCTCTAATTATTTTTCCAACTCTTTTTTTTTCTTTTTTCTATTTCATTTTTTTCTAACTCCAACTCTTTTTCTAATTGTAGTTCTTTTTCTTTTCCCCATTCCAAATCTTTTCCCCAATCCACATCCTTTTCATTTTCTCTATTTCAGTTTTTTTCTTTTACATTTTCTAATTCTTTTCTGATTCTTTTTTTAAATTTGTTTTCGTTTTTTCTGTCCTTTTCCTGAATCAGTTTCTTTTCTTTTTCTGATTCTAAATCTTTTTCTACTTCTCATTGTAATTCTTGATATTTTTCTATATTTTTTTCTTTATATTTTTCCTTTTTCTAATTCATTTTATTTTTCTCAATCTTTTTCTAATTATTTTTGTTTCCAGGTTTTTCTTTTTGCATTTTCAGTTTTTGCAGTTCTTTTTCCTTTTCCAATTATCATTCTAATTCTTTTTCTTTATCCATTGGTTTTTCTTTTTCTAATTCCTTTTCATATTCTTTCTCTTGCTCTAGTGCTTTTGTTTCCTTTCTCTTCTTTTTCATTTTCCAATTCTTTTTTCAGTTTTGATTCCATTTCCAGTTCTGTTTCCAATTCTTCATCTATTTTATTTTCCATTTATTTTCTCTGTTCTTTTTTGTCCAATTCCTTTTCTTTTCATTTTCTTTTTCATATTCTTGTTTTTCTCTCTAATTCTATTTTTTCTAATTCTTTTCTTTTTTTTATTCTTTTATTTTTCATAGTTCTATTTTTATCTTTTTCTAGACTTTTTCTCACTCGTTTTCCAATGGTTTTTTTATTTTTTCACTCTTTTTTCATTTTCTAATTCTAGTTCTTTTTCCAATTCTTTTTCTAATATATTTTTTACTTTTTTTCTCATTTCCCAATTCTTTTTCCATTTTTTTCTTTTTCCAGTTCTAATCCTAATTCTTCTTCATTTTTCTTTTTCTAATTATTTTTCTCTTTCATTTTCTAATTCTAATTATTTTCTTTTTCTGTTTCTAATTCTAATAATTTTTATAATTAGAATTCTCTTTTCCTTTTTCTTGTTTCTTTTCTATTTCTTACTCTTTCTAATTCTTTTTCATTCTTTTACTTTTTATCTTTTTCTAATTCTTAATTGTTTTCCTTAATTAGTTTTCTTTTCCTTTATCTTTTTGTAATTCTAATTTCAGTTCTTTTTTTCCTAATTCCAGTTTTTTCCACAGCCTTTCCCAATTCTTCTTCTAGTTTATTTCCAATTCGTTTTCTATTTATTTTCCTAATTCCAATTATTTTGTCTTTTTCCTATTCCTGTTCTAATTCTTTTTTTTTTCTAATAATTTTTCTTTTTATAATTCTAATTATTTCCTTTTCTATTTCCTCTTATTATTCTTTTTCTATTTCTTTTTCTACATCTTTTTTTTTTTACTCTCTCCTTTTCCCTTTTTTCTTTTTCTTTTCCCCTTATTTTCTTTTCTTTCTTTTTTTCTTAATTTTCGTCTTTTGTGAACCTGAAGTACTCAGGCAATGAGAAACCAGGGGAGGAGAAGGTAAGAGTCAGGTAATAGGGCATGAACAATGTCCTACTGATTCAGATTTCATTATTTGTGAAGAAAATACTACCAGTCTACAAGGGACTTATCCAGTTGGGTTGCATTGCCAGAATTCCAAACCCAAATAAACCGAAGGATGCCCAATTTTGTGGGTTTTCACTTGGTTAACTTGTATTGTCTGTGCAAATTCATGGTATCTTTGTACAGGTTTGTGGGTCTTCACTGGGCTTTGCAGAAGTCCGCCCTGGTTCACTGAAGACTTTACAGGATCACTGGTCTTCACTGAGGTTCCATGAAGTTCACATGGTTTTGTAAAATTTTGCACGGCTTCACTTCTGTTCACACTAGTTCACATATCTTCACTTTGGTTCAGTCAAGTCTGCACAATTTTGCTGGTCTTTGCTGCCTTAAAATTTTACTTCTTTACTTAGTCCCTGACAGTTTGCAGGTGGAATCTCAATTTCTGAGTCATCTAGTGCTGCTGCCACTTCCCCCACCTTTCCAGGGTATGTGCCTGCAATTAAAATATCTACACATGGATACAATTTCACATTCTAAGGCAGTGAAACTTTCTGTCAAAGTTCAGTGAGGTGGCTTGAGCAATAGTGGGAGTCTGCTGAAGGTATATAGTATCCCCTCCTGCATGAAAGCAGAGTTTCTTTATCCTCTTCCTGCAAGGAAACTGTAAAGAACATGTTTTTTACATTGAAAACTGCCATCTGAATAGGCTCCAAAGCCCATTTCACCTCATACTCCAGCCCCAAACCATCAGTATTTCACGCCAAACTCCAGGTTCAAGTCCTTGCTAATTCACCCCAAATTGAGCTCCCAAAGCCTCATTATTTCATCCCAAGTATCAGCCCCAAATCCTTACTATTTTCCCCCAAACTCTACTCCCAAACCCTACCTATTTCACCCCGAACATCAGCCCCAACACCCCAATGTCACCCCCCAAGGATGCTCCAGCATCACTCCCCCAGCGTAATTCCTTAATATCACCCCCCTGTCATCCCAACACCACCCACCAGCATCAACCCAACAATGTCACCCCCCAACATCACCACACTATCAACCCTCAGTGTCACTCCAACATTGTCATCCCCCAGTGTCACCCCAACGCTCTCACCCCACCATCAGTCATTCATGTTAAATCCCAGTGGTACTCCAACATCACCCCCCAATGATGTCACCCCAGTGCTACTTGCTGATGTCAACCCTATTGATATCCCAACATCACTCCACCACAACCACAGTGTCACTTCCTCCAGTGTCGCTCTCTGAAATGTTAGATAATTCCATTAAGTGGGAAGCAGAATCTCCCTAAGCAGGTGTGCTATTACTATCTGACCCTTGAGAGATGGCAAGTCACCGAAGAGGAGAGAGAAGGAACATGCCAGCGGTAGATTCGATTGGCAGCACCAGCACGGCATCCCCCACTTCAAAGTGCACTTCCGTGCTTTCTCCTGCTTTCATTCTCCCCAGGGTCTGTAGGGTTTGTTCCGCTTGCATGCTGTACCCATGCGGCCAGTGTGTGATACAGAGCCCAAGTGGAACATCAACTTGCAAAACAAGTCTTTGCAAGAACAAGACCAAATACCAAGGATAGCACTCTCCACAAAACATTTGCAGCCACAGCCACAAATATCAACTCCCTTAAAACTGCCAAAATACCTTATTCAATTCCAGGATCATTCTTCAGTCAGGGGCCTTTAGATCCCCAACAACATCACCACCCAGCATTCACTCCCTGATGTCACTCCCTCCAGAAAAGCCCCAACATCACCCTTGTCACTAGAATGACACACCAGAAACATTCTCCAGTATCCCCAATGTCAGCCCCCAGTAATACTACAACATCACCCCAGTGTCACCCCCCTGTTGAACCCCCCCCCAGCAATAACCCAACCTCATCCCCCCAACATTACTCCCTAATATCACCCCACTGTCACAGCAGTGCCACCCCAGTGTCATTCCTTGTATCACCCCAACAACGTTCCCCCAGTATCACCCCCTGATGTCACCTCCAGTCATACTCATTACCTCTCAATGTCATTCCCCAAAATAAACCCAGTGTCACCCCAACAATTTCACCCCAGTAATGTCTCCCCCAACATCACTCTTAACATCACCCCAGCGTCACCCCCACATCCCCCCAAAACATCACTCCTTGATGTTAAACCCTAGTAATATCCCAACATCAACCCACAACTTCATTCCCCGACATCAACCCAACATCACTTCCTCCAGTGATACCCCAACATCACCCCCAGTGTCACCCCCTAATATCATCCCTGTATCATCCCAATTTCACTCCAGTGTCACCCCCCCAGCTTCACTTCCTGATGTCAATCCCAGCCACACCCCACCAGCACTCCCCAGTATCACTTCCAAACATCACCGCAGCGTCACTCCCTGTTGAAACCCCTCTTAGGGTAGGGATAGCCCAATATCCTTCCTAGTAATGTCACCCCAACAATGTCACTCCTTGATGTTACCCCAAGTGATACCCCAACATCACCACCCAACGTCTCTCCCTTGTCACCCCAACAACATCACCCCAACGTCATTTCCTGATTCCTCCCTCACTTCCCTCCCAGCATCACCTCAATAATGTCACCCCCCCCAACAACGTCACTCCTTCATCTCATCCCCCAGAGATACTCTAACATCACCCTACAGCATCACTGCACAACCTCAACCCAGTTTCACCCCAGTGTCACACCAGTGTGCCCCCACCAGTGTCACCCCAATATCACTCCCTTATGTCACCCCCCAGTGAAACTCCAACACCATCCTAGTCTTATCGGAATGTAACCTCCCAGCTTCACTCCAACAATACTACTCAAAAAAACCCCCACATCACCCCCACCAATAATTATCTCCTGTAATGCTACAACGTGATGGAAAATGCAACAACAATAGCAAAAAAGCAAGTCCTAGGTTGCAATAAGTGAGAACTTGCTTAAACACAGCAGCTGTAAACACAAAAACAAGGAACAAAATCTGCTTAACTTTAGAAGACCTCAAGCAAGCAGGGACCTCCAGCAAAAGCTGCTCATTCCTGCTGACAACACTTAAATGAGGCCTGGGAGGGGGTGGAGCCAGGATCCACCCCTTTCATCACTCAGGTGCGTTTCGTGCACCTGAGCTCCTCTGGTTTGTCCCTTCTCAATTATTGTTTCAAGCCACAATTTAGGGTTTCCACTACATTCCCCCCAACAATATCACTCCAACATCACTCCCTGATGTCCCCCCCATGATATTCCAACATCACCCCTCAGCATCACCCCCCCACATCATCCTAGCCCAATGTCACCCCAGTGTCACCCCAGTGTCACCAGCAGAGTCACCAATTTTAGAGTCAGGCAATTTTACCAATTGCCTTTGAGGACAGACTTGAATCAAAATATGCGTGCCATTGTTGCTCATCCACTGATAAAACTCCCCTTGCCAGACAGGCAGATCCAATCACCAGCTTGTTACTAGTCTTTTTTTTTTTGCTTCAGGCCTTATGGGAACAGTTAGGTCACAGCCAGAAGCAGTGATTGAGCACCTGATGAAGGGTGTAGCCAGCCCTGTGAGCACAGGTGGAAGCAATTCACCTATGGGACCGGATAGGGCTGACCTTGGCTCCACCCCCTCCCTGACCACATTTAAGGGCTGGGAACAGTAAGGGCAGCATCTCTACCTGGGGGTTGTCTCCTTGGGAGTGAGTGCAGACCTTTGGAAAGTGGTGAGTGATTCATGCATTATTTGTTGCTGCCGTGCCTTGTTACTGATGTTGCTGCCGTGCCTTGTTACTGATGTTGCTGCCGTGCCTTGTTACTGATGTTGCTGCCGTGCCTTGTTACTGATGTTGCTGCCGTGCCTTGTTACTGATGTTGCTGCCGTGCCTTGTTACTGATGTTGCTGCCGTGCCTTGTTACTGATGTTGCTGCCGTGCCTTGTTACTGATGTTGCTGCCGTGCCTTGTTACTGATGTTGCTGCCGTGCCTTGTTACTGATGTTGCTGCCGTGCCTTGTTACTGATGTTGCTGCCGTGCCTTGTTACTGATGTTGCTGCCGTGCCTTGTTACTGATGTTGCTGCCGTGCCTTGTTACTGATGTTGCTGCCGTGCCTTGTTACTGATGTTGCTGCCGTGCCTTGTTACTGATGTTGCTGCCGTGCCTTGTTACTGATGTTGCTGCCGTGCCTTGTTACTGATGTTGCTGCCGTGCCTTGTTACTGATGTTGCTGCCGTGCCTTGTTACTGATGTTGCTGCCGTGCCTTGTTACTGATGTTGCTGCCGTGCCTTGACCGCTTTCAAGGGGTGGAAACCATAAGGGCAGCATCTCTCCATGGAGACTGCTTCTTCTGGGGTGTGGGGTGATTGTTTTTGGAATAGGGTAACTGATTCTGTCTTCTTTGTTGGATTGTAATCTCCCTTTCTGGGGGATTCCTGACCACACTTAAGGTCTGGCAGCAGGATGAGCAGCTATTGTACCTGGTGAATGTTTCCTTTAGAGCATGGTGTGAACCCTTAGAACAGAGTGAGTCATTCTTTATTTCAGGGTTGCAATCTCTCCTTTTTTTGGCAGATCTCGCCCCCACTTAAGGGCTGACAGCCTTAAACGTGGTATCTATCTTTGAAGACTGTCTCCTTGGGAGCGTGGGGTGAGGTCTGGTCCTTGAGAAAGGGCGAGTGATTCCTTATTATTTCAGGGCTGTGTTTTTTCCCATTTTGGGGGCATCCTGACCACATTTAAGTGCTGGCACCTGTAAGGACAGCATTTATCTCTGTAGGCTGTCTCCTGTGGAGCATGGGCAAGTGTTGGTTCTTGGGAAGGGGGTAAGTGGTTTCTTTATTTCAGGGCTGTAATCTCTCTCTCTCTTTTTTTTTTTTTCCTCTAGTATCCTGACCACATTTTAAGGGGTGGAAGCCACAAGGGCAGCATCTCTACCTAGAGACTGCTTCCTTGGCAGTGTGGGCTGAGTGTTCATCCTTGGAATGGGGTAACTTATTCTTTTTTTTTATTTCAGGGCTGTGATATCCCCTTCTGGGCGTATCCTGACTACATTTAAGGCCTGGCAGCCATAGGTGCAGCATCCTGGCGGCAGCTTCCCTGGGAGAGTGGGGTGAGTATTTGGAACGGGGCATGTAATTCCTTCTTTATTTCAGGGCTGTGAGCTCCACCTTTTTGGGGGGATCCCAAACTGGATTAGAGCAGCTGTATTTGCATGTTTGTCATCACAATGCCCTTTTTTCTTCTCTAAGGGAGATGAGGGTGTTATCTCCCTTTCTCTGATATGGTGATTGAAGGACTGACACATGTTTCTTTCTTTCATTGCTCCCTCATTTCTGGAATGCTTCAATCAGCCTCAGGATAATGCTGGTTAGCTGACTGAGCATTGCTGTTGTGGGAATGCCCAGAGCTAACATCCTTTTCCATAAAAAGGTTCTTCATTCTCCAGGTCTTTTAAGCAAATCTTTCTGAGCTTGTTATCTTCTGGTTCCATCTCTGTTCACCATTTCATGGTTCTTACAGCATGATCTCCAATCTGGGGCTCCAAACATGGTTTGTGTGCACCTCTATCATCCTATTTCATGACTGTAGTTAAGAGTGTTATGCACTGCTTCCAAGCATACAAAGTTGTTTAAAGGCATTCTGTGCACCCTTACATGTAATAAATCAGCTGATCTCATTTTTTTTTTTTTTTTTTTTTTTTTTTTTTTTTAATTTTTTTTAGCTTGATGGGGTTTAGAGATTGCTGGAGTTTGTCTCATCAGGGGTGTAAGCACTCTGAGATCTACTGAGCAGGTAACAGAGCATTCCAAGCCCCGTGTTTGTGCACTAGCTTGTATGCAGGCAGGTTTCTAATGGCTGTGGGAAGCTCACTTAGGGATCAAATGGGTTGCAGGCGGCTCACCTTTCTCCATGGGGTCTATTCTCCCAGCCTGCTGCACTACACGGCTGATGATAGAGTGAGGTGCTTCGGCCAGGACCTGAAGAACACTCCCAGAACGTAGTGGCCATCTGCTTCATCCTCACTGAGCATAATATGGTCTGCACCACTCAAGCATAGTGATAACAGGTATTCTGTTCCTATTTTGTCTGGTTCTCTCCCATATCTCCCTTACAAATTTGTCAATGGTAATGGATCCCAAGGCATTGTTCTCAGAGCACATTGTGATTGACCACCTTGGGATCCTATAGTCCTTTCTGTTTGAACAGCAGATCTGACTTCATCTTTATAGAAGGCCAAGGATTGTCCTCTTTTGGACCACTGTACTCAGCATCACCCCAGATATCTCCATCCTAATTGTCTGGAGATCCTATTAGTTTCCTAATCTCTATGACACCCAAACCCCCATCCCTCTTCCTTCCATCCCCTGTCCCCCATTCAATAGCTCTACAGCTCTGGTTCCCAACAGTGTGATGAAGTGAGGTCCCTGGTCTGCTGAATACTGGGACTGGTCCAGAGAGTCTCTGTGATACAGCTAGATCAGGTTGCCCAGAACCTGGCCCAGCTTCACCTTGGAAGGGACAAGGCATCCATCATGTGTCTGAGTAAGCTGTTCCACTGTGTCACCACCCTCGCAAGATTTTCTTTATATCTAACCTAATTTTTTTCTCATTCTTCCCTTTAGGTATTGAAAGGCTGTTACCAGGTCACCTCAGAGCCTTCACTTCTCCAGGCTGAACAGCCCCAATTTTCTCTCTTCATAGGAAAGGCATTCCATCCCTCGGTTCATATTTGTGGCCATTCTCTGGATGTACTCCAACAGCTCTATGTCTGTGTCCTACACTGCAGCCATCCAAATCCAGACACAGCGCTCCAGGTGAGGCCTCACCAGCGTAGGGCAGAGGGGCAGGATCATCTCCCTTTGCCTACTGACCACGCATCTTCGGGTGGAACCCAGCATACAGTTGGCTTTCTGGGCTGGGAAGGTACATTGCTGAGTGCCCACTACTCAGCCTGTTGAGGTCTCTCTGGATGGTGTCCCATCCCTCTGGTGTGTCACTGCACCCCACAGCTCGGTGTCATTAGGGTGCACTTGACCCCCACTGTCAATGTCACTGATGAAGAGGCAATCCCAGATGTTTATACAAACTCGGCAAAGAACCGCTTGAGAGCAGCCCTGAAGAGAAGGACGTGTGGATCCCAGTGGATAAGAAGCTGGACATGAGCTAGCAGTGTGCACTTGCATCCTGGAAAGACAACTATATCCTGGGCTGCATTAAAAGAAGAACAGCCAGCAGAGAGAGGGAGGTGATTTTTTTTTTTTTTTTTTTTTTTTTTTTTTTTTTTTCCCCCCTCTACTCGGCTCTCATGAGGCACCATCTGCTTAACTGCGTCCAGGCCTGGAGCCCCCAGCACAGGAAGGACTTGGAACTCTCAGAGTGGGTCCAGAGGAGGGCACTAAGATGATCAGAGGCCTGGAGCACCTCTCCTATGAGGAAAGGTTGAGGGAACTGGGCTTGTTTAGACTGGAGAAGAGAAGGCTCTGGAGAGACCTCATTGTGGCCTTCCAGTACTTGAGGGAGTGGATAAACAGGAGGGGAAACAGCTGTTTATGAGGGTGGATCAGGATAGGACAAGGGGGAGTAGTTTTAAACTAAGACAGGAGAGGTTTAGGTTGGATATTAGGAGGAAGTTTTTCACTCAGGGTGGTGATGCACTGGAACACGTGCCTTGGAGTCACTTCCAGGAGGATCTGCTCTGCGATCATTCACAGCACAGAGGTGAGACTGACATGTTGATAGTTCCCAGGGTCATCCTTTTTATCCGTAATAACAGGTGTGCTGTTGCCTTTTTTCTACTCACCAGGGATTTCACCTGACTGCCACAACTTCTCAAATACCGTTGAGAATGGCTTGTTGACTGCATCAGCGAATACCGTCGTGACTCTGGGATGCATTTCATTGGGACCCATAGACTCCTGGATGTTCAGGTTCCTCAGGTGATCCCAAACCCTATCTTGACTCTCAGTGTGGGGCAGGGAGGTTGTTGGTGGGGGTGGCATTGCTTTCTCAATCCCCACCTGCACAGCCAAAGGTGAGGGCTGTATATAATGAGCAGTTAACAGAGGAGATGGAAGCAAAACTGTTGTTGGGTATTTGAGCCTTTTCTTGTGTGTTGTTCTCAGCTACTGTGCTGCTGGTGAGCAGCATCATGCACAGAGTGCAGCCCCCCAATGTATGCAGGGTAGTGCTTTCGTTACTGTGCAGCATTACTGGGAGCTGTGGTTCTCCCAGGTACTGTAACGTCTGCATGGAGAGATGTGTGAATCTTCATGAGAACAGCTAGAAACGGAAAGCTGGATTTCCTGGAATGCCCCGGAATCCCACTTTGCTGACTGGTAATTGTCTGCCCAGCAGGTAAGGGCAGCGTATGCACACCAATGTTTACCCATTATGTAGCGTGGTACAACGTAGCACTCCTGGAGCTCTTTATTGCATTTTAGGGTACCCCAAAGGCTGCCTGTCCTTTTCTTCCCACATTCTATTTGTCTCTGGCCTTTCACTGCAGTGTTCTCCTTCTCTTTACCCTAGACATTCTCTACTGCGTTTTCTTGCTGTCCTGTTTTGGTGTTCTGTGCCCCATTGTCTTGGCCATTGTACTTAGCTTTCTTTGCTGCATTCTCTTCAGCGTTTGGTTTTGGTGTTTCTTGCCATGTTCCCTTGGCCTCGTGTTTTGGCATTTCTTGCCATGTTCTCTTGGCCGTTGTCCTCAGCATTTCCTGCCATCTCATAGCCGTTGCCTGGGTGTTCCCTGTGGCATTCTCCTTGGCCTCCTGTTTTGGCCTACCCAGCCACCTTATCTTGGCCTTCTGCATGGGCTTTCTTTGCCATGTTCTCTCTGGCCACTTGTTCTGGAGTTCCCTGCCACATCCTCTTGGCTTCCTGTTTTGGCACTTCCTGCCATGTTCTCTTAGCCCTTGCCTAGGCATTTACTGCTGTGTTCTCTTAGCCTTCTGTTTTGGTATTTCTTGCCATGTTCTCTTGGCCGTTGTCCTCGGCACTTCCTGCCATCTCATAGCCCTTGCCTGGGCGTTCCCTGTGATGTCCTCCTCGGTGTCCTGTTTTGGCGTTCCCTTCCCTGTGGCATTCTCCTTGGCCTCCTGTTTTGGCCTACCCAGCCACCTTCTCTTGGCCTTCTGTATTGGCTTCCTTTGCCATGTTCTCTTTGGCCGCTTGTTCTGGCGTTCCCTGCCACGTCCTCTTGGCCTCCTGTTTTGGCATTTCTTGCCATGTTCTCTTAGCTCTTGCCTAGGCATTTCTTGCCATGTTCTCTTGGCCTTCTGTTTTGGTGTTTCTTGCTGTGTTTTCTCGGCCTTTGCTGTTGGCCTTCCCTGCTGTGCTCTCCTTGCCCTCACCATAGCTTTTCACTGGGTATTTTCCTTGCTTTTGCCCTTCCCTTAGCCTTAGCTGTTTGCTTTGCCTTTACCTCAGATTTCCCTTTGCTTGTCCTGGGAGTTTGGCACGCCTTTGCCTTTGGTTCTCTGGGATTGGCTGGGAGGCAGCGTTAATTTTGATCTTGACCTGAACCCCGAGCTTAATGGGAACTCTAATGATAATTACATTAACCTGCAATGCATCTGTAAACCTAACCCTTAGCCTGATGTAAAAAAAAAAAAAATGTCTCTAACCCGAAATGCAGCAATAAAAATAACACCCCTTGTTTTCTGTCAAATTAACCTTCATCCCAATCGTAGTGCAGAAAAGAAGTTGTAGTTAGTTTAACAATTCAAGCCAACAAATAGCATTAATTTTATCCCTAATGCTCCTTTGTGACATCATTAGAGCAGTGTGCACAGGGTGCAGCCCCCGCATATGTGGGGCAGTGCCTTCATTACTGTATTGTGTCCAACAGGTGGCAGCGGAGAGCTGTGGCGCTCCTGAGCGCCGTAAAAACTGCACAGAGTGATCTGTGGCTCTTCATGAGAACAGCCAGGAACAGAAATCTGCATTTCCTGCGATGCCCGGGAAGCCAACTTTGCTGACGGTAATAATCTGCCCAAGAGGTAAGGGCAATGTTTACCCATTACTTAGTAAGACACAAGGTAGGGTACCCGGAGTTCATTTCTGCATTTCAGCGTGCCTTACAGGCTGTCTGTTCTCTTCCTTCTGCGTTCCCCTTGCCTCTCCTCTGTGCCTAGTTATTTCCTGCAGCATTCTCTTTGGTCTCTGTTCTGATGTCTGTGGTGGCATTCTCTTGTGCCTTGCCCAGTGTTTTGGCGTTCCTGGTGGTGTTTTCTTGGGCCGTGCCCTCCATTTTGGCGTTCCGTGCGGTGTTTTCTTGGGCCCTGCCCTCCATTTTGGCATTCCGTGCGGTGTTTTCTTGGGCCTTGCCCTCCGTTTTGGCGTTCCCTGCATTGTTCTCTTGAGCCTTGCCCTCCGTTTTGGCGTTCCCTGCATTGTTCTCTTGGGCCCTGCCCTCCGTTTTGGCATTGCCTGTGGCATTATCTTGGCTTTTGCCCTCTGTTTTGGTGTTCTGTGCAATGGTCTCATCAGTCTTGTGCTGTTTTGGTGTTCCTTGCGGCATTCTCTTTGATCTTGTCCTTCATTTTGGCATTCCCGAGGCTGTCCCTTGAGGCCCGGCCTCTGGCGAGGCCTTCCCTTTGTTGTTCTCCATGACTTTGCCTTGTCTTTGATGTTGCCTTCCCTTGGGTGCTGTCTATACCTTTGCCTTCTGTTTTGGCGTTCCCTTCCCTGTGGCATTCTCCTTGGCCTCCTGTTTTGGCCTACCTAGCCACCTTCTCTTGGCCTCATGCATTGGCTTCCTTTGCCATGTTCTCTTTGGCTGCTTGTTCTGGCGTTCCCTGCCACGTCCTCTCGGCCTCCTGTTTTGGCACGTCCTGCCGTGTGCTCTTAGCCCTCACCTAGGCATTTCTTGCTATGTTCTGTTGGCCTTTGCCGTTGGCCTTCCCTGCTGTGCTCTCCTTGCCTTTGCCCTCACCATAGCCTTTCATTGGGCATTCTCCTTGCTTTCGCCCTTCCCTTAGCCTTTGCTGTTTGCTTTGCCTTTACCTCAGATTTCCCTTTGCTTGTCCTGGGAGTTTGGCACGCCTTTGCCTTTGGTTCTCTGGGATTGGCTGGGAGGCAGCGTTAATTTTGATCTTGACCTGAACCCCTAGCTTAATGGGAACTCTAATGATAATTACATTAACCTGCAATGCATCTGTAAACCTAACCCTTAGCCTGATGTAAAAAAAAATGTCTCTAACCCGAAATGCAGCAATAAAAATAACACCCCTTGTTTTCTGTCAAATTAACTTTCATCCCAATCGTAGTGCAGAAAAGCAATTGTTAAACTAATAAACTAACTGTGACTTCATACCAACAAATAGCATTAATTTTATCCCTAATGCTCCTTTGTGACATCATTAGAGCAGTGTGCACAGGGTGCAGCCCCCGCATATGTGGGGCAGTGCCTTCATTACTGTATTGTGTCCAACAGGTGGCAGCGGAGAGCTGTGGCGCTCCTGAGTGTCGTAAAAACTGCACAGAGTGATCTGTGGCTCTTCATGAGAACAGCCAGGAACAGAAATCCGCTTTTCCTGGGATGCCCTGGAAGCCGACTTTGCTGACTGGTAATTGTCTGCCCAGCAGGTAAGGGCAGCGTATGCACACCAATGTTTACCCATTATGTAGCGTGGTACAACGTAGCACTCCTGGAGCTCTTTATTGCATTTTAGGGTACCCCAAAGGCTGCCTGTCCTTTTCTTCCCACATTCTATTTGTCTCTGGCCTTTCACTGCAGTGTTCTCCTTCTCTTTACCCTAGACATTCTCTACTGCGTTTTCTTGCTGTCCTGTTTTGGTGTTCTGTGCCCCATTGTCTTGGCCATTGTACTTAGCTTTCTTTGCTGCATTCTCTTCAGCGTTTGGTTTTGGTGTTTCTTGCCATGTTCCCTTGGCCTCGTGTTTTGGCATTTCTTGCCATGTTCTCTTGGCCGTTGTCCTCAGCATTTCCTGCCATCTCATAGCCGTTGCCTGGGCGTTCCCTGTGGCATTCTCCTTGGCCTCCTGTTTTGGCCTACCCAGCCACCTTATCTTGGCCTTCTGCATGGGCTTTCTTTGCCATGTTCTCTCTGGCCACTTGTTCTGGAGTTCCCTGCCACATCCTCTTGGCTTCCTGTTTTGGCACTTCCTGCCATGTTCTCTTAGCCCTTGCCTAGGCATTTACTGCTGTGTTCTCTTAGCCTTCTGTTTTGGTATTTCTTGCCATGTTCTCTTGGCCGTTGTCCTCGGCACTTCCTGCCATCTCATAGCCCTTGCCTGGGCGTTCCCTGTGATGTCCTCCTCGGTGTCCTGTTTTGGCGTTCCCTTCCCTGTGGCATTCTCCTTGGCCTCCTGTTTTGGCCTACCCAGCCACCTTCTCTTGGCCTTCTGTATTGGCTTCCTTTGCCATGTTCTCTTTGGCCGCTTGTTCTGGCGTTCCCTGCCACGTCCTCTTGGCCTCCTGTTTTGGCATTTCTTGCCATGTTCTCTTAGCTCTTGCCTAGGCATTTCTTGCCATGTTCTCTTGGCCTTCTGTTTTGGTGTTTCTTGCTGTGTTTTCTCGGCCTTTGCTGTTGGCCTTCCCTGCTGTGCTCTCCTTGCCCTCACCATAGCTTTTCACTGGGTATTTTCCTTGCTTTTGCCCTTCCCTTAGCCTTAGCTGTTTGCTTTGCCTTTACCTCAGATTTCCCTTTGCTTGTCCTGGGAGTTTGGCACGCCTTTGCCTTTGGTTCTCTGGGATTGGCTGGGAGGCAGCGTTAATTTTGATCTTGACCTGAACCCCGAGCTTAATGGGAACTCTAATGATAATTACATTAACCTGCAATGCATCTGTAAACCTAACCCTTAGCCTGATGTAAAAAAAAAAAAAATGTCTCTAACCCGAAATGCAGCAATAAAAATAACACCCCTTGTTTTCTGTCAAATTAACCTTCATCCCAATCGTAGTGCAGAAAAGAAGTTGTAGTTAGTTTAACAATTCAAGCCAACAAATAGCATTAATTTTATCCCTAATGCTCCTTTGTGACATCATTAGAGCAGTGTGCACAGGGTGCAGCCCCCGCATATGTGGGGCAGTGCCTTCATTACTGTATTGTGTCCAACAGGTGGCAGCGGAGAGCTGTGGCGCTCCTGAGCGCCGTAAAAACTGCACAGAGTGATCTGTGGCTCTTCATGAGAACAGCCAGGAACAGAAATCTGCATTTCCTGTGATGTCCTGGAAGCCAACTTCGCTGACGGTAATAATCTGCCCAGCAGGTAAGGGCAATGTTTACCCATTACTTAGTAAGACACAAGGTAGGGTACCCGGAGTTCATTTCTGCATTTCAGCGTGCCTTACAGGCTGTCTGTTCTCTTCCTTCTGCGTTCCCCTTGCCTCTCCTCTGTGCCTAGTTATTTCCTGCAGCATTCTCTTTGGTCTCTGTTCTGATGTCTGTGGTGGCATTCTCTTGTGCCTTGCCCAGTGTTTTGGCGTTCCTGGTGGTGTTTTCTTGGGCCGTGCCCTCCATTTTGGCGTTCCGTGCGGTGTTTTCTTGGGCCCTGCCCTCCATTTTGGCATTCCGTGCGGTGTTTTCTTGGGCCTTGCCCTCCGTTTTGGCGTTCCCTGCATTGTTCTCTTGAGCCTTGCCCTCCGTTTTGGCGTTCCCTGCATTGTTCTCTTGGGCCCTGCCCTCCGTTTTGGCATTGCCTGTGGCATTATCTTGGCTTTTGCCCTCTGTTTTGGTGTTCTGTGCAATGGTCTCATCAGTCTTGTGCTGTTTTGGTGTTCCTTGCGGCATTCTCTTTGATCTTGTCCTTCATTTTGGCATTCCCGAGGCTGTCCCTTGAGGCCCGGCCTCTGGCGAGGCCTTCCCTTTGTTGTTCTCCATGACTTTGCCTTGTCTTTGATGTTGCCTTCCCTTGGGTGCTGTCTATACCTTTGCCTTCTGTTTTGGCGTTCCCTTCCCTGTGGCATTCTCCTTGGCCTCCTGTTTTGGCCTACCTAGCCACCTTCTCTTGGCCTCATGCATTGGCTTCCTTTGCCATGTTCTCTTTGGCTGCTTGTTCTGGCGTTCCCTGCCACGTCCTCTCGGCCTCCTGTTTTGGCACGTCCTGCCGTGTGCTCTTAGCCCTCACCTAGGCATTTCTTGCTGTGTTCTGTTGGCCTTTGCCGTTGGCCTTCCCTGCTGTGCTCTCCTTGCCTTTGCCCTCACCATAGCCTTTCATTGGGCATTCTCCTTGCTTTCGCCCTTCCCTTAGCCTTTGCTGTTTGCTTTGCCTTTACCTCAGATTTCCCTTTGCTTGTCCTGGGAGTTTGGCACGCCTTTGCCTTTGGTTCTCTGGGATTGGCTGGGAGGCAGCGTTAATTTTGATCTTGACCTGAACCCCGAGCTTAATGGGAACTCTAATGATAATTACATTAACCTGCAATGCATCTGTAAACCTAACCCTTAGCCTGATGTAAAAAAAAATGTCTCTAACCCGAAATGCAGCAATAAAAATAACACCCCTTGTTTTCTGTCAAATTAACTTTCATCCCAATCGTAGTGCAGAAAAGCAATTGTTAAACTAATAAACTAACTGTGACTTCATACCAACAAATAGCATTAATTTTATCCCTAATGCTCCTTTGTGACATCATTAGAGCAGTGTGCACAGGGTGCAGCCCCCGCATATGTGGGGCAGTGCCTTCATTACTGTATTGTGTCCAACAGGTGGCAGCGGAGAGCTGTGGCGCTCCTGAGTGTCGTAAAAACTGCACAGAGTGATCTGTGGCTCTTCATGAGAACAGCCAGGAACAGAAATCCGCTTTTCCTGGGATGCCCTGGAAGCCGACTTTGCTGACTGGTAATTGTCTGCCCAGCAGGTAAGGGCAGCGTATGCACACCAATGTTTACCCATTATGTAGCGTGGTACAACGTAGCACTCCTGGAGCTCTTTATTGCATTTTAGGGTACCCCAAAGGCTGCCTGTCCTTTTCTTCCCACATTCTATTTGTCTCTGGCCTTTCACTGCAGTGTTCTCCTTCTCTTTACCCTAGACATTCTCTACTGCGTTTTCTTGCTGTCCTGTTTTGGTGTTCTGTGCCCCATTGTCTTGGCCATTGTACTTAGCTTTCTTTGCTGCATTCTCTTCAGCGTTTGGTTTTGGTGTTTCTTGCCATGTTCCCTTGGCCTCGTGTTTTGGCATTTCTTGCCATGTTCTCTTGGCCGTTGTCCTCAGCATTTCCTGCCATCTCATAGCCGTTGCCTGGGCGTTCCCTGTGGCATTCTCCTTGGCCTCCTGTTTTGGCCTACCCAGCCACCTTATCTTGGCCTTCTGCATGGGCTTTCTTTGCCATGTTCTCTCTGGCCACTTGTTCTGGAGTTCCCTGCCACATCCTCTTGGCTTCCTGTTTTGGCACTTCCTGCCATGTTCTCTTAGCCCTTGCCTAGGCATTTACTGCTGTGTTCTCTTAGCCTTCTGTTTTGGTATTTCTTGCCATGTTCTCTTGGCCGTTGTCCTCGGCACTTCCTGCCATCTCATAGCCCTTGCCTGGGCGTTCCCTGTGATGTCCTCCTCGGTGTCCTGTTTTGGCGTTCCCTTCCCTGTGGCATTCTCCTTGGCCTCCTGTTTTGGCCTACCCAGCCACCTTCTCTTGGCCTTCTGTATTGGCTTCCTTTGCCATGTTCTCTTTGGCCGCTTGTTCTGGCGTTCCCTGCCACGTCCTCTTGGCCTCCTGTTTTGGCATTTCTTGCCATGTTCTCTTAGCTCTTGCCTAGGCATTTCTTGCCATGTTCTCTTGGCCTTCTGTTTTGGTGTTTCTTGCTGTGTTTTCTCGGCCTTTGCTGTTGGCCTTCCCTGCTGTGCTCTCCTTGCCCTCACCATAGCTTTTCACTGGGTATTTTCCTTGCTTTTGCCCTTCCCTTAGCCTTAGCTGTTTGCTTTGCCTTTACCTCAGATTTCCCTTTGCTTGTCCTGGGAGTTTGGCACGCCTTTGCCTTTGGTTCTCTGGGATTGGCTGGGAGGCAGCGTTAATTTTGATCTTGACCTGAACCCCGAGCTTAATGGGAACTCTAATGATAATTACATTAACCTGCAATGCATCTGTAAACCTAACCCTTAGCCTGATGTAAAAAAAAAAAAAATGTCTCTAACCCGAAATGCAGCAATAAAAATAACACCCCTTGTTTTCTGTCAAATTAACCTTCATCCCAATCGTAGTGCAGAAAAGAAGTTGTAGTTAGTTTAACAATTCAAGCCAACAAATAGCATTAATTTTATCCCTAATGCTCCTTTGTGACATCATTAGAGCAGTGTGCACAGGGTGCAGCCCCCGCATATGTGGGGCAGTGCCTTCATTACTGTATTGTGTCCAACAGGTGGCAGCGGAGAGCTGTGGCGCTCCTGAGCGCCGTAAAAACTGCACAGAGTGATCTGTGGCTCTTCATGAGAACAGCCAGGAACAGAAATCTGCATTTCCTGTGATGTCCTGGAAGCCAACTTCGCTGACGGTAATAATCTGCCCAGCAGGTAAGGGCAATGTTTACCCATTACTTAGTAAGACACAAGGTAGGGTACCCGGAGTTCATTTCTGCATTTCAGCGTGCCTTACAGGCTGTCTGTTCTCTTCCTTCTGCGTTCCCCTTGCCTCTCCTCTGTGCCTAGTTATTTCCTGCAGCATTCTCTTTGGTCTCTGTTCTGATGTCTGTGGTGGCATTCTCTTGTGCCTTGCCCAGTGTTTTGGCGTTCCTGGTGGTGTTTTCTTGGGCCGTGCCCTCCATTTTGGCGTTCCGTGCGGTGTTTTCTTGGGCCCTGCCCTCCATTTTGGCATTCCGTGCGGTGTTTTCTTGGGCCTTGCCCTCCGTTTTGGCGTTCCCTGCATTGTTCTCTTGAGCCTTGCCCTCCGTTTTGGCGTTCCCTGCATTGTTCTCTTGGGCCCTGCCCTCCGTTTTGGCATTGCCTGTGGCATTATCTTGGCTTTTGCCCTCTGTTTTGGTGTTCTGTGCAATGGTCTCATCAGTCTTGTGCTGTTTTGGTGTTCCTTGCGGCATTCTCTTTGATCTTGTCCTTCATTTTGGCATTCCCGAGGCTGTCCCTTGAGGCCCGGCCTCTGGCGAGGCCTTCCCTTTGTTGTTCTCCATGACTTTGCCTTGTCTTTGATGTTGCCTTCCCTTGGGTGCTGTCTATACCTTTGCCTTCTGTTTTGGCGTTCCCTTCCCTGTGGCATTCTCCTTGGCCTCCTGTTTTGGCCTACCTAGCCACCTTCTCTTGGCCTCATGCATTGGCTTCCTTTGCCATGTTCTCTTTGGCTGCTTGTTCTGGCGTTCCCTGCCACGTCCTCTCGGCCTCCTGTTTTGGCACGTCCTGCCGTGTGCTCTTAGCCCTCACCTAGGCATTTCTTGCTATGTTCTGTTGGCCTTTGCCGTTGGCCTTCCCTGCTGTGCTCTCCTTGCCTTTGCCCTCACCATAGCCTTTCATTGGGCATTCTCCTTGCTTTCGCCCTTCCCTTAGCCTTTGCTGTTTGCTTTGCCTTTACCTCAGATTTCCCTTTGCTTGTCCTGGGAGTTTGGCACGCCTTTGCCTTTGGTTCTCTGGGATTGGCTGGGAGGCAGCGTTAATTTTGATCTTGACCTGAACCCCTAGCTTAATGGGAACTCTAATGATAATTACATTAACCTGCAATGCATCTGTAAACCTAACCCTTAGCCTGATGTAAAAAAAAATGTCTCTAACCCGAAATGCAGCAATAAAAATAACACCCCTTGTTTTCTGTCAAATTAACTTTCATCCCAATCGTAGTGCAGAAAAGCAATTGTTAAACTAATAAACTAACTGTGACTTCATACCAACAAATAGCATTAATTTTATCCCTAATGCTCCTTTGTGACATCATTAGAGCAGTGTGCACAGGGTGCAGCCCCCGCATATGTGGGGCAGTGCCTTCATTACTGTATTGTGTCCAACAGGTGGCAGCGGAGAGCTGTGGCGCTCCTGAGTGTCGTAAAAACTGCACAGAGTGATCTGTGGCTCTTCATGAGAACAGCCAGGAACAGAAATCCGCTTTTCCTGGGATGCCCTGGAAGCCGACTTTGCTGACTGGTAATTGTCTGCCCAGCAGGTAAGGGCAGCGTATGCACACCAATGTTTACCCATTATGTAGCGTGGTACAACGTAGCACTCCTGGAGCTCTTTATTGCATTTTAGGGTACCCCAAAGGCTGCCTGTCCTTTTCTTCCCACATTCTATTTGTCTCTGGCCTTTCACTGCAGTGTTCTCCTTCTCTTTACCCTAGACATTCTCTACTGCGTTTTCTTGCTGTCCTGTTTTGGTGTTCTGTGCCCCATTGTCTTGGCCATTGTACTTAGCTTTCTTTGCTGCATTCTCTTCAGCGTTTGGTTTTGGTGTTTCTTGCCATGTTCCCTTGGCCTCGTGTTTTGGCATTTCTTGCCATGTTCTCTTGGCCGTTGTCCTCAGCATTTCCTGCCATCTCATAGCCGTTGCCTGGGCGTTCCCTGTGGCATTCTCCTTGGCCTCCTGTTTTGGCCTACCCAGCCACCTTATCTTGGCCTTCTGCATGGGCTTTCTTTGCCATGTTCTCTCTGGCCACTTGTTCTGGAGTTCCCTGCCACATCCTCTTGGCTTCCTGTTTTGGCACTTCCTGCCATGTTCTCTTAGCCCTTGCCTAGGCATTTACTGCTGTGTTCTCTTAGCCTTCTGTTTTGGTATTTCTTGCCATGTTCTCTTGGCCGTTGTCCTCGGCACTTCCTGCCATCTCATAGCCCTTGCCTGGGCGTTCCCTGTGATGTCCTCCTCGGTGTCCTGTTTTGGCGTTCCCTTCCCTGTGGCATTCTCCTTGGCCTCCTGTTTTGGCCTACCCAGCCACCTTCTCTTGGCCTTCTGTATTGGCTTCCTTTGCCATGTTCTCTTTGGCCGCTTGTTCTGGCGTTCCCTGCCACGTCCTCTTGGCCTCCTGTTTTGGCATTTCTTGCCATGTTCTCTTAGCTCTTGCCTAGGCATTTCTTGCCATGTTCTCTTGGCCTTCTGTTTTGGTGTTTCTTGCTGTGTTTTCTCGGCCTTTGCTGTTGGCCTTCCCTGCTGTGCTCTCCTTGCCCTCACCATAGCTTTTCACTGGGTATTTTCCTTGCTTTTGCCCTTCCCTTAGCCTTAGCTGTTTGCTTTGCCTTTACCTCAGATTTCCCTTTGCTTCCTTGGATTTCCCTTTGCTTGTCCTGGGAGTTTGGCACGCCTTTGCCTTTGGCTCTCTGGGATTGGCTGGGAGGCAGTGTTAATTGTAATCTTGACCTGAACCCCTAGCTTACTGAGAGCTGTAATGATAATTACATTTACCTGCGATGTGTCTGTCACCCTAACCCTTAGTCTGATGTAAAAAATGTCTCTAACCCGAAATGCAGCAATAAAAATAACACCCCTTGTTTTCTGTCAAAGTAACCTTCATCCTAATTGTAGTGCAGAAAAGAAGTCATAGTTAGTTTAACAATTGTTGTTGTTAATAAGTTGTGTGCACAGGGTGCAGCCCCCGCATATGTGGGGCAGTGCCTTCATTACTGTATTGTGTCCAACAGGTGGCAGCGGGGAGCTGTGGCACTCCTGAGTGCCATAACAACTGCACAGAGCAATCTGTGGCTCTTCATGAGAACAGCCAGGAACAGAAATCTGCATTTCCTGTGATGTCCTGGAAGCCAACTTCGCTGACGGTAATAATCTGCCCAGCAGGTAAGGGCAATGTTTACCCATTACTTAGTAAGACACAAGGTAGGGTACCCGGAGTTCATTTCTGCATTTCAGCGTGCCTTACAGGCTGTCCATTCTCTTCCTTCTGCGTTCCCCTTGCCTCTCCTCTTTGCCTGATTATTTCCTGCAGCATTCTCTTTGGTCTCTGTTTTGGTGTCTGTGGTGGCATTTTCTTGGGCCCTGCCCTCCGTTTTGGCGTTCCTGGCAGCGTTTTCTTGGGCCCTGCCCTCCGTTTTGGCGTTCCTGGCAGCGTTTTCTTGGGCCTTGCCGTCCGTTTATGCGTTCCTGGCAGCGTTTTCTTGGGCCCTGCCCTCTGTTTTGGTGTTCCATGTGGTGTTTTCTTGGGCCCTGCCCTCCATTTTGGCGTTCCCTGCATTGTTTTCTTGGGCCCTGCCCTCCGTTTTGGCGTTCTTGGCAGCGTTTTCTTGGGCCCTGCCCTCCGTTTTGGCGTTCTATGTAATGGTCTCTTCAGTCTTGTGCTGGTTTGGCATTCCCTGAGGCCTTCTCTTCAGTCTTGTGCTGGTTTGGCATTCCCTGAGGCCTTCTCTTTGGGCCCGGCCTCTGACGCGGCCTTCTCTTTGGGCCCGGCCTCTGACGCGGCCTTCTCTTTGGGCCCGGCCTCTGACGCGGCCTTCTCTTTGGGCCCGGCCTCTGACGCGGCCTTCTCTTTGGGCCCGGCCTCTGACGCGGCCTTCTCTTTGGGCCCGGCCTCTGACGCGGCCTTCTCTTTGGGCCCGGCCTCTGACGCGGCCTTCTTTGTTGTTTTCCATGACTTAGCCTTGCCTTTGATGTTGCCCTCTCTTGGGTACTGTCTATACCTTTGCACTCTGTTTTGGTGTTTGCTTCAGTGTTCTTGCCTTTGCCTAGGCTTTCCCTAACAGTCACTCTGAGCATGATCCTAATAACCCTAACTGTAATATCTTCACCCCAACCTTAATGAGCTCTGATCAACAAATGTAGTGCTAATTGTAACCATGACTGTATAGATAACTATACTAGCTGTCCAAATTAACCCTGAACCTACCCTCTAATGGTGCACTAAACTTATCTGTAACCTTTTAGTATTTAGTAATACTAAAAATAATCCTACATCTTTCCTGTTAAATACTCCTAACCTTAATCTTAAGCCATTTGTTGGGGTGGTCTTTTGCTTGCACATTTTGTGGGGGGTGGTCTTATGGTGAGCGCTGTTTGTGTGTTGGTGTTCCTCTTTCTAAAGTGTGTCTCTCTGTATTGCAGGCAAAGATGCCTTTGACACTTCCAGTCGATGACTTCCCCCCTGGGATGCCATGCTCTTTCCAGGCCTCCCACACTCACCACCAGCTTAGTTCAGTTGAGCTGTTACTCATATCTCCTGGTCTCTTCCCTTCCCATAGTCTTCCTTTCACTCTGCCACAAGCCCCTACCACCACCCAAGGTCATTGCAGGCAATGTGTGGAATGCAGTACTTGTTCTCATTATAGTTCACCCCATTGGCGTCAGCCTAGCAAATCCAACCCACCCACACCCTTCCTTAGGGCCCTTCTACTCCCAGGCCAATCAATCCTTCCTTCTCATGTGATTTTGTGTTCCTTCCCAGCCAGTTTAAGACTCATGCCCCTTTGTGCCCATTTTGAGAGTTGCGCTGATTTCAGTATGTGCATCATTTGTGTCAACCAAATTGGCTTTAGCTTTGCAGATTTTTTGCATCAATCAAATTGGCTTTGCAGTCATTTTGCATCAACCAAATTGGCTTTAGCTTTGCCTTGCTTACGGGGTTGGGTTAGCTTTGCTTTGTTTGTTTCTACAGCAGGGCTAACCCAACCCTGTAAGCAGCAGCCAAGGGCTGTTGGAGGCCATTTGCCTTCCTTCCCGGCCAGTCTGAGACTTGTGCCCCATTGTGGCCATTTTGAGAGTTGCGCTGATTTCAGCATGTACAGTTGATTAATCTCAGGCAAATTGGCTTTAGCTTTGCCTTGCTTACAGGGTTGGGTTAGCTTTGCTTTGTTTGTTTCTACTGCAGGGCTAACCCAACCCTGTAAGCAACACCCATGTGCTGTTGGAGGCCATTTGTGTTCCTTCCCGGCCAGTCTGAGACTCGTGCCCCATTGTGGCCATTTTGAGAGTTGCGCTGATTTCAGCATGTACAGTTGATTAATCTCAACCAAATTGGCTTTAGCTTTGCCTTGCTTACAGGGTTGGGTTAGCTTTGCTTTGTTTGTTTCTACCGCAGGGCTAACCCAACCCTGTAAGCAACACCCATGTGCTGTTGGAGGCCATTTGTGTTCCTTCCCGGCCAGTCTGAGACTCGTGCCCCATTGTGGCCATTTTGAGAGTTGCGCTGATTTCAGCATGTACAGTTGATTAATCTCAACCAAATTGGCTTTAGCTTTGCCTTGCTTACAGGGTTGGGTTAGCTTTGCTTTGTTTGTTTCTACCGCAGGGCTAACCCAACCCTGTAAGCAACACCCATGTGCTGTTGGAGGCCATTTGCGTTCCTTTCCGGCCAGTCTGAGACTTGCATTTCCTTTTGGATGGGCTGAGATATGAACTGCTTTTGAGGTGGATTGGAATATATAATGTTTTTGAAAACGTAATGTCATTAATGGGGTTTGGAGGCTCTGTGACCTTTCTCTGGTTAATCTGACATATGTAAACCATGTGTGTTAAACTGAATGGAGTAAGTGTATATTGCACCTGTAAACTGAATATGTGGCACAATGCAATCTGTGTAATGCTATGCCTGTAAACTGTATTGTGCCTTGTATGGATGCTGCACCTAGAAATAGCATAGTGCCATATACAGAGTTGATAGGCATAGCATTCATAAGTGAAGTTCAGGGTTAGGGTTAGGGTTAGGGTTAGGGTTGGGGTTGGGGTTGGGGTTGGGGTTGGGGTTAGGGTTAGGGTTAGGGTTAGGGTTAGGGTTAGGGTTAGGGTTAGGGTTAGGGTTAGGGTTAGGGTTAGGGTTAGGGTTAGGGTTAGGGTTAGGGTTAGGGTTAGGGTTAGGGTTAGGGTTAGGGTTAGGGTTAGGGTTAGGGTTAGGGTTAGGGTTAGGGTTAGGGTTAGGGTTAGGGTTAGGGTTAGGGTTAGGGTTAGGGTTAGGGTTAGGGTTAGGGTTAGGGTTAGGGTTAGGGTTAGGGTTAGGGTTAGGGTTAGGGTTAGGGTTAGGGTTAGGGTTAGGGTTAGGGTTAGGGTTAGGGTTAGGGTTAGGGTTAGGGTTAGGGTTAGGGTTAGGGTTAGGGTTAGGGTTAGGGTTAGGGTTAGGGTTAGGGTTAGGGTTAGGGTTAGGGTTAGGGTTAGGGTTAGGGTTAGGGTTAGGGTTAGGGTTAGGGTTAGGGTTAGGGTTAGGGTTAGGGTTAGGGTTAGGGTTAGGGTTAGGGTTAGGGTTAGGGTTAGGGTTAGGGTTAGGGTTAGGGTTAGGGTTAGGGTTAGGGTTAGGGTTAGGGTTAGGGTTAGGGTTAGGGTTAGGGTTAGGGTTAGGGTTAGGGTTAGGGTTAGGGTTAGGGTTAGGGTTAGGGTTAGGGTTAGGGTTAGGGTTAGGGTTAGGGTTAGGGTTAGGGTTAGGGTTAGGGTTAGGGTTAGGGTTAGGGTTAGGGTTAGGGTTAGGGTTAGGGTTAGGGTTAGGGTTAGGGTTAGGGTTAGGGTTAGGGTTAGGGTTAGGGTTAGGGTTAGGGTTAGGGTTAGGGTTAGGGTTAGGGTTAGGGTTAGGGTTAGGGTTAGGGTTAGGGTTAGGGTTAGGGTTAGGGTTAGGGTTAGGGTTAGGGTTAGGGTTAGGGTTAGGGTTAGGGTTAGGGTTAGGGTTAGGGTTAGGGTTAGGGTTAGGGTTAGGGTTAGGGTTAGGGTTAGGGTTAGGGTTAGGGTTAGGGTTAGGGTTAGGGTTAGGGTTAGGGTTAGGGTTAGGGTTAGGGTTAGGGTTAGGGTTAGGGTTAGGGTTAGGGTTAGGGTTAGGGTTAGGGTTAGGGTTAGGGTTAGGGTTAGGGTTAGGGTTAGGGTTAGGGTTAGGGTTAGGGTTAGGGTTAGGGTTAGGGTTAGGGTTAGGGTTAGGGTTAGGGTTAGGGTTAGGGTTAGGGTTAGGGTTAGGGTTAGGGTTAGGGTTAGGGTTAGGGTTAGGGTTAGGGTTAGGGTTAGGGTTAGGGTTAGGGTTAGGGTTAGGGTTAGGGTTAGGGTTAGGGTTAGGGTTAGGGTTAGGGTTAGGGTTAGGGTTAGGGTTAGGGTTAGGGTTAGGGTTAGGGTTAGGGTTAGGGTTAGGGTTAGGGTTAGGGTTAGGGTTAGGGTTAGGGTTAGGGTTAGGGTTAGGGTTAGGGTTAGGGTTAGGGTTAGGGTTAGGGTTAGGGTTAGGGTTAGGGTTAGGGTTAGGGTTAGGGTTAGGGTTAGGGTTAGGGTTAGGGTTAGGGTTAGGGTTAGGGTTAGGGTTAGGGTTAGGGTTAGGGTTAGGGTTAGGGTTAGGGTTAGGGTTAGGGTTAGGGTTAGGGTTAGGGTTAGGGTTAGGGTTAGGGTTAGGGTTAGGGTTAGGGTTAGGGTTAGGGTTAGGGTTAGGGTTAGGGTTAGGGTTAGGGTTAGGGTTAGGGTTAGGGTTAGGGTTAGGGTTAGGGTTAGGGTTAGGGTTAGGGTTAGGGTTAGGGTTAGGGTTAGGGTTAGGGTTAGGGTTAGGGTTAGGGTTAGGGTTAGGGTTAGGGTTAGGGTTAGGGTTAGGGTTAGGGTTAGGGTTAGGGTTAGGGTTAGGGTTAGGGTTAGGGTTAGGGTTAGGGTTAGGGTTAGGGTTAGGGTTAGGGTTAGGGTTAGGGTTAGGGTTAGGGTTAGGGTTAGGGTTAGGGTTAGGGTTAGGGTTAGGGTTAGGGTTAGGGTTAGGGTTAGGGTTAGGGTTAGGGTTAGGGTTAGGGTTAGGGTTAGGGTTAGGGTTAGGGTTAGGGTTAGGGTTAGGGTTAGGGTTAGGGTTAGGGTTAGGGTTAGGGTTAGGGTTAGGGTTAGGGTTAGGGTTAGGGTTAGGGTTAGGGTTAGGGTTAGGGTTAGGGTTAGGGTTAGGGTTAGGGTTAGGGTTAGGGTTAGGGTTAGGGTTAGGGTTAGGGTTAGGGTTAGGGTTAGGGTTAGGGTTAGGGTTAGGGTTAGGGTTAGGGTTAGGGTTAGGGTTAGGGTTAGGGTTAGGGTTAGGGTTAGGGTTAGGGTTAGGGTTAGGGTTAGGGTTAGGGTTAGGGTTAGGGTTAGGGTTAGGGTTAGGGTTAGGGTTAGGGTTAGGGTTAGGGTTAGGGTTAGGGTTAGGGTTAGGGTTAGGGTTAGGGTTAGGGTTAGGGTTAGGGTTAGGGTTAGGGTTAGGGTTAGGGTTAGGGTTAGGGTTAGGGTTAGGGTTAGGGTTAGGGTTAGGGTTAGGGTTAGGGTTAGGGTTAGGGTTAGGGTTAGGGTTAGGGTTAGGGTTAGGGTTAGGGTTAGGGTTAGGGTTAGGGTTAGGGTTAGGGTTAGGGTTAGGGTTAGGGTTAGGGTTAGGGTTAGGGTTAGGGTTAGGGTTAGGGTTAGGGTTAGGGTTAGGGTTAGGGTTAGGGTTAGGGTTAGGGTTAGGGTTAGGGTTAGGGTTAGGGTTAGGGTTAGGGTTAGGGTTAGGGTTAGGGTTAGGGTTAGGGTTAGGGTTAGGGTTAGGGTTAGGGTTAGGGTTAGGGTTAGGGTTAGGGTTAGGGTTAGGGTTAGGGTTAGGGTTAGGGTTAGGGTTAGGGTTAGGGTTAGGGTTAGGGTTAGGGTTAGGGTTAGGGTTAGGGTTAGGGTTAGGGTTAGGGTTAGGGTTAGGGTTAGGGTTAGGGTTAGGGTTAGGGTTAGGGTTAGGGTTAGGGTTAGGGTTAGGGTTAGGGTTAGGGTTAGGGTTAGGGTTAGGGTTAGGGTTAGGGTTAGGGTTAGGGTTAGGGTTAGGGTTAGGGTTAGGGTTAGGGTTAGGGTTAGGGTTAGGGTTAGGGTTAGGGTTAGGGTTAGGGTTAGGGTTAGGGTTAGGGTTAGGGTTAGGGTTAGGGTTAGGGTTAGGGTTAGGGTTAGGGTTAGGGTTAGGGTTAGGGTTAGGGTTAGGGTTAGGGTTAGGGTTAGGGTTAGGGTTAGGGTTAGGGTTAGGGTTAGGGTTAGGGTTAGGGTTAGGGTTAGGGTTAGGGTTAGGGTTAGGGTTAGGGTTAGGGTTAGGGTTAGGGTTAGGGTTAGGGTTAGGGTTAGGGTTAGGGTTAGGGTTAGGGTTAGGGTTAGGGTTAGGGTTAGGGTTAGGGTTAGGGTTAGGGTTAGGGTTAGGGTTAGGGTTAGGGTTAGGGTTAGGGTTAGGGTTAGGGTTAGGGTTAGGGTTAGGGTTAGGGTTAGGGTTAGGGTTAGGGTTAGGGTTAGGGTTAGGGTTAGGGTTAGGGTTAGGGTTAGGGTTAGGGTTAGGGTTAGGGTTAGGGTTAGGGTTAGGGTTAGGGTTAGGGTTAGGGTTAGGGTTAGGGTTAGGGTTAGGGTTAGGGTTAGGGTTAGGGTTAGGGTTAGGGTTAGGGTTAGGGTTAGGGTTAGGGTTAGGGTTAGGGTTAGGGTTAGGGTTAGGGTTAGGGTTAGGGTTAGGGTTAGGGTTAGGGTTAGGGTTAGGGTTAGGGTTAGGGTTAGGGTTAGGGTTAGGGTTAGGGTTAGGGTTAGGGTTAGGGTTAGGGTTAGGGTTAGGGTTAGGGTTAGGGTTAGGGTTAGGGTTAGGGTTAGGGTTAGGGTTAGGGTTAGGGTTAGGGTTAGGGTTAGGGTTAGGGTTAGGGTTAGGGTTAGGGTTAGGGTTAGGGTTAGGGTTAGGGTTAGGGTTAGGGTTAGGGTTAGGGTTAGGGTTAGGGTTAGGGTTAGGGTTAGGGTTAGGGTTAGGGTTAGGGTTAGGGTTAGGGTTAGGGTTAGGGTTAGGGTTAGGGTTAGGGTTAGGGTTAGGGTTAGGGTTAGGGTTAGGGTTAGGGTTAGGGTTAGGGTTAGGGTTAGGGTTAGGGTTAGGGTTAGGGTTAGGGTTAGGGTTAGGGTTAGGGTTAGGGTTAGGGTTAGGGTTAGGGTTAGGGTTAGGGTTAGGGTTAGGGTTAGGGTTAGGGTTAGGGTTAGGGTTAGGGTTAGGGTTAGGGTTAGGGTTAGGGTTAGGGTTAGGGTTAGGGTTAGGGTTAGGGTTAGGGTTAGGGTTAGGGTTAGGGTTAGGGTTAGGGTTAGGGTTAGGGTTAGGGTTAGGGTTAGGGTTAGGGTTAGGGTTAGGGTTAGGGTTAGGGTTAGGGTTAGGGTTAGGGTTAGGGTTAGGGTTAGGGTTAGGGTTAGGGTTAGGGTTAGGGTTAGGGTTAGGGTTAGGGTTAGGGTTAGGGTTAGGGTTAGGGTTAGGGTTAGGGTTAGGGTTAGGGTTAGGGTTAGGGTTAGGGTTAGGGTTAGGGTTAGGGTTAGGGTTAGGGTTAGGGTTAGGGTTAGGGTTAGGGTTAGGGTTAGGGTTAGGGTTAGGGTTAGGGTTAGGGTTAGGGTTAGGGTTAGGGTTAGGGTTAGGGTTAGGGTTAGGGTTAGGGTTAGGGTTAGGGTTAGGGTTAGGGTTAGGGTTAGGGTTAGGGTTAGGGTTAGGGTTAGGGTTAGGGTTAGGGTTAGGGTTAGGGTTAGGGTTAGGGTTAGGGTTAGGGTTAGGGTTAGGGTTAGGGTTAGGGTTAGGGTTAGGGTTAGGGTTAGGGTTAGGGTTAGGGTTAGGGTTAGGGTTAGGGTTAGGGTTAGGGTTAGGGTTAGGGTTAGGGTTAGGGTTAGGGTTAGGGTTAGGGTTAGGGTTAGGGTTAGGGTTAGGGTTAGGGTTAGGGTTAGGGTTAGGGTTAGGGTTAGGGTTAGGGTTAGGGTTAGGGTTAGGGTTAGGGTTAGGGTTAGGGTTAGGGTTAGGGTTAGGGTTAGGGTTAGGGTTAGGGTTAGGGTTAGGGTTAGGGTTAGGGTTAGGGTTAGGGTTAGGGTTAGGGTTAGGGTTAGGGTTAGGGTTAGGGTTAGGGTTAGGGTTAGGGTTAGGGTTAGGGTTAGGGTTAGGGTTAGGGTTAGGGTTAGGGTTAGGGTTAGGGTTAGGGTTAGGGTTAGGGTTAGGGTTAGGGTTAGGGTTAGGGTTAGGGTTAGGGTTAGGGTTAGGGTTAGGGTTAGGGTTAGGGTTAGGGTTAGGGTTAGGGTTAGGGTTAGGGTTAGGGTTAGGGTTAGGGTTAGGGTTAGGGTTAGGGTTAGGGTTAGGGTTAGGGTTAGGGTTAGGGTTAGGGTTAGGGTTAGGGTTAGGGTTAGGGTTAGGGTTAGGGTTAGGGTTAGGGTTAGGGTTAGGGTTAGGGTTAGGGTTAGGGTTAGGGTTAGGGTTAGGGTTAGGGTTAGGGTTAGGGTTAGGGTTAGGGTTAGGGTTAGGGTTAGGGTTAGGGTTAGGGTTAGGGTTAGGGTTAGGGTTAGGGTTAGGGTTAGGGTTAGGGTTAGGGTTAGGGTTAGGGTTAGGGTTAGG
This sequence comes from Phasianus colchicus, assembly GCF_987193195.1. Taxonomy (NCBI): domain Eukaryota; kingdom Metazoa; phylum Chordata; class Aves; order Galliformes; family Phasianidae; genus Phasianus; species Phasianus colchicus. The sequence continues at coordinate 61,154,245 of NC_143440.1, forward strand.
GTTAGGGTTAGGGTTAGGGTTAGGGTTAGGGTTAGGGTTAGGGTTAGGGTTAGGGTTAGGGTTAGGGTTAGGGTTAGGGTTAGGGTTAGGGTTAGGGTTAGGGTTAGGGTTAGGGTTAGGGTTAGGGTTAGGGTTAGGGTTAGGGTTAGGGTTAGGGTTAGGGTTAGGGTTAGGGTTAGGGTTAGGGTTAGGGTTAGGGTTAGGGTTAGGGTTAGGGTTAGGGTTAGGGTTAGGGTTAGGGTTAGGGTTAGGGTTAGGGTTAGGGTTAGGGTTAGGGTTAGGGTTAGGGTTAGGGTTAGGGTTAGGGTTAGGGTTAGGGTTAGGGTTAGGGTTAGGGTTAGGGTTAGGGTTAGGGTTAGGGTTAGGGTTAGGGTTAGGGTTAGGGTTAGGGTTAGGGTTAGGGTTAGGGTTAGGGTTAGGGTTAGGGTTAGGGTTAGGGTTAGGGTTAGGGTTAGGGTTAGGGTTAGGGTTAGGGTTAGGGTTAGGGTTAGGGTTAGGGTTAGGGTTAGGGTTAGGGTTAGGGTTAGGGTTAGGGTTAGGGTTAGGGTTAGGGTTAGGGTTAGGGTTAGGGTTAGGGTTAGGGTTAGGGTTAGGGTTAGGGTTAGGGTTAGGGTTAGGGTTAGGGTTAGGGTTAGGGTTAGGGTTAGGGTTAGGGTTAGGGTTAGGGTTAGGGTTAGGGTTAGGGTTAGGGTTAGGGTTAGGGTTAGGGTTAGGGTTAGGGTTAGGGTTAGGGTTAGGGTTAGGGTTAGGGTTAGGGTTAGGGTTAGGGTTAGGGTTAGGGTTAGGGTTAGGGTTAGGGTTAGGGTTAGGGTTAGGGTTAGGGTTAGGGTTAGGGTTAGGGTTAGGGTTAGGGTTAGGGTTAGGGTTAGGGTTAGGGTTAGGGTTAGGGTTAGGGTTAGGGTTAGGGTTAGGGTTAGGGTTAGGGTTAGGGTTAGGGTTAGGGTTAGGGTTAGGGTTAGGGTTAGGGTTAGGGTTAGGGTTAGGGTTAGGGTTAGGGTTAGGGTTAGGGTTAGGGTTAGGGTTAGGGTTAGGGTTAGGGTTAGGGTTAGGGTTAGGGTTAGGGTTAGGGTTAGGGTTAGGGTTAGGGTTAGGGTTAGGGTTAGGGTTAGGGTTAGGGTTAGGGTTAGGGTTAGGGTTAGGGTTAGGGTTAGGGTTAGGGTTAGGGTTAGGGTTAGGGTTAGGGTTAGGGTTAGGGTTAGGGTTAGGGTTAGGGTTAGGGTTAGGGTTAGGGTTAGGGTTAGGGTTAGGGTTAGGGTTAGGGTTAGGGTTAGGGTTAGGGTTAGGGTTAGGGTTAGGGTTAGGGTTAGGGTTAGGGTTAGGGTTAGGGTTAGGGTTAGGGTTAGGGTTAGGGTTAGGGTTAGGGTTAGGGTTAGGGTTAGGGTTAGGGTTAGGGTTAGGGTTAGGGTTAGGGTTAGGGTTAGGGTTAGGGTTAGGGTTAGGGTTAGGGTTAGGGTTAGGGTTAGGGTTAGGGTTAGGGTTAGGGTTAGGGTTAGGGTTAGGGTTAGGGTTAGGGTTAGGGTTAGGGTTAGGGTTAGGGTTAGGGTTAGGGTTAGGGTTAGGGTTAGGGTTAGGGTTAGGGTTAGGGTTAGGGTTAGGGTTAGGGTTAGGGTTAGGGTTAGGGTTAGGGTTAGGGTTAGGGTTAGGGTTAGGGTTAGGGTTAGGGTTAGGGTTAGGGTTAGGGTTAGGGTTAGGGTTAGGGTTAGGGTTAGGGTTAGGGTTAGGGTTAGGGTTAGGGTTAGGGTTAGGGTTAGGGTTAGGGTTAGGGTTAGGGTTAGGGTTAGGGTTAGGGTTAGGGTTAGGGTTAGGGTTAGGGTTAGGGTTAGGGTTAGGGTTAGGGTTAGGGTTAGGGTTAGGGTTAGGGTTAGGGTTAGGGTTAGGGTTAGGGTTAGGGTTAGGGTTAGGGTTAGGGTTAGGGTTAGGGTTAGGGTTAGGGTTAGGGTTAGGGTTAGGGTTAGGGTTAGGGTTAGGGTTAGGGTTAGGGTTAGGGTTAGGGTTAGGGTTAGGGTTAGGGTTAGGGTTAGGGTTAGGGTTAGGGTTAGGGTTAGGGTTAGGGTTAGGGTTAGGGTTAGGGTTAGGGTTAGGGTTAGGGTTAGGGTTAGGGTTAGGGTTAGGGTTAGGGTTAGGGTTAGGGTTAGGGTTAGGGTTAGGGTTAGGGTTAGGGTTAGGGTTAGGGTTAGGGTTAGGGTTAGGGTTAGGGTTAGGGTTAGGGTTAGGGTTAGGGTTAGGGTTAGGGTTAGGGTTAGGGTTAGGGTTAGGGTTAGGGTTAGGGTTAGGGTTAGGGTTAGGGTTAGGGTTAGGGTTAGGGTTAGGGTTAGGGTTAGGGTTAGGGTTAGGGTTAGGGTTAGGGTTAGGGTTAGGGTTAGGGTTAGGGTTAGGGTTAGGGTTAGGGTTAGGGTTAGGGTTAGGGTTAGGGTTAGGGTTAGGGTTAGGGTTAGGGTTAGGGTTAGGGTTAGGGTTAGGGTTAGGGTTAGGGTTAGGGTTAGGGTTAGGGTTAGGGTTAGGGTTAGGGTTAGGGTTAGGGTTAGGGTTAGGGTTAGGGTTAGGGTTAGGGTTAGGGTTAGGGTTAGGGTTAGGGTTAGGGTTAGGGTTAGGGTTAGGGTTAGGGTTAGGGTTAGGGTTAGGGTTAGGGTTAGGGTTAGGGTTAGGGTTAGGGTTAGGGTTAGGGTTAGGGTTAGGGTTAGGGTTAGGGTTAGGGTTAGGGTTAGGGTTAGGGTTAGGGTTAGGGTTAGGGTTAGGGTTAGGGTTAGGGTTAGGGTTAGGGTTAGGGTTAGGGTTAGGGTTAGGGTTAGGGTTAGGGTTAGGGTTAGGGTTAGGGTTAGGGTTAGGGTTAGGGTTAGGGTTAGGGTTAGGGTTAGGGTTAGGGTTAGGGTTAGGGTTAGGGTTAGGGTTAGGGTTAGGGTTAGGGTTAGGGTTAGGGTTAGGGTTAGGGTTAGGGTTAGGGTTAGGGTTAGGGTTAGGGTTAGGGTTAGGGTTAGGGTTAGGGTTAGGGTTAGGGTTAGGGTTAGGGTTAGGGTTAGGGTTAGGGTTAGGGTTAGGGTTAGGGTTAGGGTTAGGGTTAGGGTTAGGGTTAGGGTTAGGGTTAGGGTTAGGGTTAGGGTTAGGGTTAGGGTTAGGGTTAGGGTTAGGGTTAGGGTTAGGGTTAGGGTTAGGGTTAGGGTTAGGGTTAGGGTTAGGGTTAGGGTTAGGGTTAGGGTTAGGGTTAGGGTTAGGGTTAGGGTTAGGGTTAGGGTTAGGGTTAGGGTTAGGGTTAGGGTTAGGGTTAGGGTTAGGGTTAGGGTTAGGGTTAGGGTTAGGGTTAGGGTTAGGGTTAGGGTTAGGGTTAGGGTTAGGGTTAGGGTTAGGGTTAGGGTTAGGGTTAGGGTTAGGGTTAGGGTTAGGGTTAGGGTTAGGGTTAGGGTTAGGGTTAGGGTTAGGGTTAGGGTTAGGGTTAGGGTTAGGGTTAGGGTTAGGGTTAGGGTTAGGGTTAGGGTTAGGGTTAGGGTTAGGGTTAGGGTTAGGGTTAGGGTTAGGGTTAGGGTTAGGGTTAGGGTTAGGGTTAGGGTTAGGGTTAGGGTTAGGGTTAGGGTTAGGGTTAGGGTTAGGGTTAGGGTTAGGGTTAGGGTTAGGGTTAGGGTTAGGGTTAGGGTTAGGGTTAGGGTTAGGGTTAGGGTTAGGGTTAGGGTTAGGGTTAGGGTTAGGGTTAGGGTTAGGGTTAGGGTTAGGGTTAGGGTTAGGGTTAGGGTTAGGGTTAGGGTTAGGGTTAGGGTTAGGGTTAGGGTTAGGGTTAGGGTTAGGGTTAGGGTTAGGGTTAGGGTTAGGGTTAGGGTTAGGGTTAGGGTTAGGGTTAGGGTTAGGGTTAGGGTTAGGGTTAGGGTTAGGGTTAGGGTTAGGGTTAGGGTTAGGGTTAGGGTTAGGGTTAGGGTTAGGGTTAGGGTTAGGGTTAGGGTTAGGGTTAGGGTTAGGGTTAGGGTTAGGGTTAGGGTTAGGGTTAGGGTTAGGGTTAGGGTTAGGGTTAGGGTTAGGGTTAGGGTTAGGGTTAGGGTTAGGGTTAGGGTTAGGGTTAGGGTTAGGGTTAGGGTTAGGGTTAGGGTTAGGGTTAGGGTTAGGGTTAGGGTTAGGGTTAGGGTTAGGGTTAGGGTTAGGGTTAGGGTTAGGGTTAGGGTTAGGGTTAGGGTTAGGGTTAGGGTTAGGGTTAGGGTTAGGGTTAGGGTTAGGGTTAGGGTTAGGGTTAGGGTTAGGGTTAGGGTTAGGGTTAGGGTTAGGGTTAGGGTTAGGGTTAGGGTTAGGGTTAGGGTTAGGGTTAGGGTTAGGGTTAGGGTTAGGGTTAGGGTTAGGGTTAGGGTTAGGGTTAGGGTTAGGGTTAGGGTTAGGGTTAGGGTTAGGGTTAGGGTTAGGGTTAGGGTTAGGGTTAGGGTTAGGGTTAGGGTTAGGGTTAGGGTTAGGGTTAGGGTTAGGGTTAGGGTTAGGGTTAGGGTTAGGGTTAGGGTTAGGGTTAGGGTTAGGGTTAGGGTTAGGGTTAGGGTTAGGGTTAGGGTTAGGGTTAGGGTTAGGGTTAGGGTTAGGGTTAGGGTTAGGGTTAGGGTTAGGGTTAGGGTTAGGGTTAGGGTTAGGGTTAGGGTTAGGGTTAGGGTTAGGGTTAGGGTTAGGGTTAGGGTTAGGGTTAGGGTTAGGGTTAGGGTTAGGGTTAGGGTTAGGGTTAGGGTTAGGGTTAGGGTTAGGGTTAGGGTTAGGGTTAGGGTTAGGGTTAGGGTTAG